>NC_137461.1:239633788-239799495 GCF_964235325.1 Thermobia domestica
AGGTGGGTGACACCTGTCACCCACGCGCCTAATCTTGCAACAGAATCATACGCGCCTAACGCAGGGTTAATTTGTATTTAACATTCACATGTTTTATAAACTCGTTGTGTCTATACCTACCGCATCTGTGATGTTGTATTTTAAACATAATAATTACTGATATAATAATTACTAATAATAATGCTAACATAATAATTACTAATTATTATATCCTGAAATGATTATAGGAATATACAACTGATTTATGTTAACGTAAATATATCATATATTTTTTCATGCATGATGAAAATGGAATTTCTACAAGACTGAAAAGTAAATCCAACTCACGATCTTCTCGTTTGATCTTCGCGGTTTACCACTCAGCTAACATGATCACTTTCGCTGAGATCTTTGTAAAGTGATATAATTGAATTTACAAAACAATGACGTTCGTAGTCACCGCTAATGCTTGTTTGTTTTCTATTTTGTCTTTTTATTTTACTATGAATTTGAGGATTTTGTTCACTGTCTTTTCTTTCATTGGATATGTTCCCCTACATACGACAATGTTCTTCAAATATCTAAACTAAATTACAAAACAAGCAAGTGTGTATATAGCTTCGAAATATTGAAATATGAAGTTTATCAATCCATGTTATTTTTTTCTACATCTACAAGGAAACATTATCTGGTGTCAGATGAAGTACGGAACTAGACTACGGTCAAACGGTATACCTTAATGAACACGAAAATCCATAGGGGAAAAACCCCTCGATCGCAACCGTTCCGTACTTATGGGACGAATAATATCCTCACTGCCAACACAACACGTTGTGGATAATGAGACGAAATATAGCGGGAGTTCTATGAATATATGCATAGAAGCGCAGTTAAACGGATACTGCAATGTGGCATTACATTCAACAATACCCTCAAAAGTGAGGGCAGATGCGTAGCACGTAACAACATAGAAGAGGTTCGGGTAGCGTGGAGTATAGCGTACTTCAAATGTTAAATAGAAGGTGTGAACATATACCATGGACTCGTATATATCATGGAATTGGATAAGCATGGACATGCAATTAATATATCATGAACATGGCCAAGTACATAGATGGAGAGTAGAAAGGTAAATGGACAACGGCTCCCATCTTCCTGATCTGATCTTTCTATGTGTAGTGGTGTATTGTACTTTGCTGTGCATTCACACAGGGGCATATATTGTTGTCTTACTTCTATGTCATCATTATCACAAAAATACAAAAATGAATACCAACATCTACACAACAATCTACACACATCAGACGTTACAAGGGGAATGAGTCAGTCACTAAGACGCCCCTGCTTAGCTTTTCTCTTACATTTCTGCTTCATGTTGTCTTCTACAGGCTGTCTATAGTTTCTGATTGATTACTTGACCACGTATTATTACTGTACGATTCCCCTGACGTCTTCCTTTTCCGTTTTCCTCAATTATACGACAATTTTCACTTGCGCTTAGCTGCTAATTCTCTGTCGTTATGTGCTACGCCTCTGCCCTCACATGCCAGAAGTATTGTCGAATATAATGTCACGTTATAGTGTATGTTGTGGTTCTACGCATATTTTCATCGAACTCGAGCAATCATTCGTCTCATTATCTTCAACTTGTTGTGCTATCAGTGCCCCTTTTCCCCCCATAAGTACGGAACGGTTGCGAATGAAAATTTTTCCAGCGTATGGATTTTCTTGTTCACTAACACAAATCAATTGACCATAGTCTCCTTCCATATTTTGTGTGACACGAGTAAAAAGTTCCTTTTTTATGGCATTTCAAAAGACCTTATTGTAGGTAAAGGTAAAAATGCATCTGCAAATTTCATACCTATTGCAAAGGTTGGTTTTGAGATTCCAACCTGGAATCTCGAGATATTGTTTTCCCTCCAAACAATCAAAGTTAATAGGCTCAAACGTTTCTGAACCAACATGTGCCTCTCTTTGGGAAAACTCCTAAACTCTTGCCCATATGTGGAATTAAATCAAATGAATATAGATTTTTATTATCCAGTTAAGATCTTTTTTTAGAGCAAAGAATTGCCATTTTAAAACAAATTGGTAGAGGTAGACTTATTAAAATTGAAAATGAAATATTTCAGTGTAATGCCTCTTGACTATGATCTTGAAGATAATGAAGACGAAAGATTAATGAATTTGAATGATGAAGTAAAATGATAGGACGAGAGTCTAGAAGAAAGTTAATGGAAGGCAACGAAACATCACAAACAATGTTTTGTACTACGAACATAATTTTCCAGTTTCAAGCAGCGCTCTACCATTCAGCTATTGTACTGTATAATAATTTCTACAGCATAGGACTCAAGATTTTTTCTCTAGGTGGAATAGATATTAATGATAATAATGCTCAAGGAACAATATTTTATTATCTGTTTGCTATAATAATAGTAGGAATACTAATATTGGTAAAATGCTTGCAAAATATATTTGCAATGTGAACATGTTTACTATCAAAATACATAGTTTTAAAAACCAAATTTGAAGATTGTCATTTTAGTAAAACAATATACTTTTAATACTGTTTTCTCAACTCGGCTCAATCGTAGATAGTGAAAGCTGCGTCACAGGTTCAGCATTTACTCGATTGCAGTATCTTGGTTTCGTCGCTGCATAGAAGGATAAATTCCTGCTCACACATATAAGTGCGGAAAATGGATGAAGAAAATGGATATGTTTCTCATACTGCTGCGTCGTCATTTCTTTTGTGAAATTACATAGAAAATCTTCAGCCAAAAAAATCTCATGTACGTTTGCGCCAAATTCCTTCGGAATAAAAAGATGTGTGTTTACCTAATAAAGGGTATCACCTGGGATCTAAGCAGAGTTCAATTCTACACATAACTCTTTCAGTACCTGGAAACCTTCCGCTGAACGTTTGCAAACTAAACTGGTCGAGATTGGTGTTTTCAATAAATATAAAGAAATATACCTATTATAGCTTTGACAAAAATGGAACCAATATCAAACATTCAAAAAATAAAAGAAATTGGAGCATCCTACCGAGCAGCAATGTATGTTACCTTTTAATGATTTCGAGATAATCGAAAAAGTCTATTAATATTTCACGAGTACAATGGTGATATATAAAACGAGATAGAAGCACCGTGGCCAAGATGGCCACCGAACTTTCAATATACGTCCAAAATCTTCAATAGAGTATAATTCCACGGATGACTTACAATGGTCAAAGATGTCATATATATTCTTGTTCGGCTGGCTTCTTGAATTAAATGTGATTTATACAATATTTTCACAATTTTATCCGGTAAAATACAAGGTATACTCATGTTCTATAATATAAGGAGCGTATTGTTCAAACTGGAAGACTTTGTAGTTTCACTGTACGTATTTGCTCATTCTTCCTCTGAATGAGAGTGTCAAATTAGTAGTTTGCCTTTATTTTCGAAATTTGGAGACATGAGATTAGAGAACAAATGTGATTTTTGCCTAAGGTATTTTTGCCGTGGTCGAATATCCATTATTGGCGGAGAATATTTTGCTAATTATGAAAGTCATCTTCTTCTCTTTACTAATGAAACGTAAGTGAACTGAAGTTTTTACTTTTGCTTCTTATGTTTTTGCTCGTAATGCAAATGGAAGTCAAATTCTATGAAATGAGTGGTTGTATACGAATGTGGAAGTAGATTTAACGAGTTCGAGAAAGTTCACATACACGATTTGGTTTGCGACATACTAACATTGTCAAGGATCGATCTATGAGCACATCTTACGCTTCTACAATTGAGTCATCATAACGGTAATGGTTCATTCTAGTTTAAGCTGTATACTTAACATGTGATATGAATTCTAGTGTTTACTGTGATATGCGAAACACTATTTGGACTTGAATACGACAATAACTTACTTTTACCTTCTTCCTTTACTCGTGCATACTATTAGGGTCGGTGGCAATATAGTATTTTAACCATTGGTGTAATGGCTAGCTCACGTTCCCATTAGTGTAACTGGTTGCGGATTCATTTCCCCAATGGGAGACTTCAGGAACTTTAACTGTCCCCGATGTTCCTGCATTCGTATCCCTGTTGTCAAGGAATAAGAAAAAGTGTAAAATGAAGTAAAATAGTAATACTCACGGAAATTAAGTTGAGGAAGAACTTTCGGTAAATCAGTTAATATTTTTTGTTAAAGAAAAACTAGTAGAATGCTTATACTTTGTCGATGGTGTCTTGGCTCGATCTCAGCTCGCCCTAGTACACTTTAAGGGGAATAATCATCATGTGCGTGTTTTTTCAAGGTTATTTCGTTTCTTGACATTCCCATTCTTCCACCACTCCATTCATTCACATCATCTGTACCCACAGGATATATCTGTGCGACCTGAACGTTCAAGATTTTTGGTGATAATTATTTAGATTTGTTGATGACTATGATGAGTATTTAATGTCCTTTCACAGTTCGCAGTTTACTTTGATTTGCAATGAATTTCAAATATGTAAATTTTGTTATTCTTTCCATGCAAATTTCACACTATGTTATCTAAAGATACATATTCACTTCCATTAAAACAAATGTGATAATTTCAGTTGATGCCGCTATTTACCTCAAAGAAATAAGAATATTCTTAAATATATCTACAATAATGTTGAATGACAATAGCAAATTCGTATGTCGTATATTTTGGAAAGGAATGTTTTCCTCTTGTTCCAAAGAGCGAAGTACATGGCTGAATAGATCATGTTTGCAGAAATAAAAATGGTTTACAATTAGACCTCATTTCGATCCATCGTAGTGTCCTACTTCTGTTTTCTGACAATCGTTACTTGATAACTGAGTTAAAGCACGTTGGTATTTGAATTTCATAAAGAAACATTATACAAAATGCTGATATTCCTTAGGTTAGCGCGACACTCAGAGTGTGATTCTTAGAACATAAATTACACTGCCGATGCGTGTTATGCTATCTTAGGTTACTAAATTGACTTTAAACCATGATCTGATATAGATTAGTTTACTCAAAAGCAACTCTCAAGAGAAATGTGAAAAGCTCAATGTTTTCTCAGCTCATCGATAAGCTCTTCTCTACTATATATATACAGGGTCGTAGCTAAATCCACCGACAAGCTTTGGGAGGTGATTCCTTATATGAAATGAAATAAAAAAGTTCTGATAAACATCGGACGTAACACGTTCATTTTCAGAGTTATGAACCATCGAAAATTCGAAAATTCAGATTTCGAAACGCTCTGACTTACAAATTACCCGATCCCAAGCGGTATAAGGAATTACAAAGGAACTGCTAAGCTCTCTATCTAAATATGTATGTTCTACCGTGGTCCGTGATCAGAAAAACGAACTGTAGAAAGGAAATTAAGGTATAGAGATACTCCTTTAAGTACTAATTACGCGTTCGGTTCGCCGATAGCCGAGGATGGTAAAACGTATATATTCAGATAGTCTGCTTATTAGTTCCTGTGTAATTCCTTAAACCGCTTGGGATAGGTTTTATAGTTTCTAAGGCAGGGCGTTTCGAAAAAAATATTTTTTGAATATTGGGCGGTTCATAACTCTGAAAGGAGACGTTTTTCGACCTATGTTTATCAGAACTTTTTTCTTTCATTTCATATAAGGAATCACCTCCCACAGTTTGTCGGTAGAGTTACTTACCACCCTGTATATATATATATATATGTGTCACACATGGACAGGATTGTCAAGTAGTGAAGCATAAAATTGATAAAATATATTTTTTAAATTTATATATATTATTTTCACGACTCTACTGCAATGGAAATCTATTACATAACTGTTTGTATCTGAAGCTAAAATTATCTGAGTATATGAGCATTTGTGTACCTGAGTAAACTTGAAGTTACTTAAGAGCCCTGTGAGTTTTAGTTCAGTGCCTTAATCGCTCACTGACTAAGATTTTGATCGAAAATAGAAAGTAGCACATCATACATTAATAGTATTTGGACAAAATTGTACGTTTGTTACGTCTAGTAATATTATTAGAAATTACAAGCGCTCACAAGCAATAAATTAGGGTATTTGTTTATTTCAAGAAGGAACAAGGAAAAAGGAATTTTCTTGAAATAAGAGCAACAATATGTGTTAGCGAAATTAAAAAAAAAATAAAAAATATTTTACGCTGCAACTTTGATGTGCGAACAAAATAGATTATCCACTGTATATTTCCATATGCAGCATGCAAAGAAGTATAATGTTTTAAAAAGAACAACTTGTGTATGATCTAATCAGTGAATTTGAATTGTTTATATTTTTCATGTGGTGTTGGACTAGATGAGAAAAAATATTCAGTCTTCGCTTTGAATATAATGTGACTATTCAACCTAAATTGAAAACTTTAAATGATATTTCACAATCTCATTAAAGATACTGTAATAATGTAAATATGGATTTTCGATATGGTGCTGTACATTATACAAGCTTCTTAAATTTATGTAATTTCAAATGTGTGGATAAAACTATTTTCCAAAATTCCCGACTTGCATCTTATTTTGAATTTCAGTTGGTATTGAAGATGGATGATTTTATACAATTTCTTTTAAAATTATAAATTAACACGAAAGTAATATTACAGGAAAGACTATAAATATACTTGCCTTCTTTAACATAATTACTGTTTCTATACGTGAAATTACAGGAGACAATGATCTTGGGATAGGTCCACTGGATCCACTGTTTGTGTCTGATGCTAAAATTGCACATATAGAATACCCTGTGCAAGTTGAAATTCATGCAAAATCACTTAGTTTCCGTGGTGGTAGACATGTGGAGGCTGAAGATTTTCAGTAAGTCAATATTTTCTATTCTAATGACATTCATTGCTAGATAGATTTATAATTATGCTCCATACCATCACGAGATTATATACAATGATATGCGTTTAGACCTGAATATGTAATTTACAAACTAAACAATGAAAAATATGTTGAAACAAGTCTTAAGGTTTATACTATTTTTAAACATGTAATTAGTATTATTTTATTTCTTGGTCTTCTTTGTTTTATAATGTAAGATAACTTAGATATCTTCTTCTGAACAATGTGATGATCTACTTATACTCAGGAAAACAAAACATTCTGTCTTGGCATTTAACCGGGGCAGTGGTTTAAACTAACATATAAAAGTGTATATTTTATTTTTGACTTTGTGTGTATTTTTTTCTGTTTTAACATATTTCCGACGAGATAACAAGTACCCGCCTAATTCCGACGAATAAAGTACAAGTTAATTTATTATTTCAGAAAGAAGAACCTTTAAAGTCACAGGTAACTTTTAGTATGCACAAATAAAATAGACATAAAGAAAAGATGGTTACGCTTGTTCGGTCTATAAGTACAATGTGTAGTAAGAAAATGTATAACTTATTTTTCTATATAAAGAACTTGTTTCAAGGACAGTAAATGATGACACACGAGGAAATTCTACATGAAAGGCCGTGAAAGCATTCTGTTCTAAGAGAGCCCAATAGAGGCTTTTGCATTCTTTAAAAACAGGTTAGAAGAAGGTTGCTTGAGGGAAGGACAATTACGATTATTAACTTTGTAAAAAACAAAAGCTTTCCTAGAAAATAATTTGGATCTTTTTAAAATTCAATCCAGATATTTCATGGTTTATTACAAATGAGTTAGCAATATTTCTACTTTGCATGGCAAAATTTTTAGATGTTCATGGCTATTTATCCATAACGTCAACACTATGAGAATGCCTAATGACCAAGAAATCGTTACGACAATAAAATCACTTATTTATAGATATGTATTTCCAATATTCGGGAGACATTGCGTTTGCATATGATGCATAGGCTAGTCTCATCGATACTACAGCAAAAATAAAATGCAATGATGCTAGTAAGCTCAGTTATACATCTCAAGGTTTCCAGGTTGTACAAAATTAGGCAGCAAGCAGATTCTTGCTTTGCTGCGTACACTTATTACGAGGGATTACAACGAGAGAAGTGTTTTGTAAGAGTACTTGCACGTAATAAGAAGCAGTTCCAGTATAATAGGGAAAAGGATCTTGCGATTAGGCAGTATAAGTTATACCGAATTCTTTCTCGTTAACATTTACGTTCTTCAACTTAAATAAGTATCACTTATCACCACCTTTAAAGTGATTGTATAAGTGCGAAGGCAAATTGATATGTTTTCGACCTAAACTTTTGGAAATTAAATAAATCCTGGGAAAATTTAACTTTGTGTGCCGCTTTGCAGGACATTTCCAAGTATTTTCATGTTTTTGTGCAAATTTCTAAATCTAATTACAGATTTAGAATGGGCTATTTTGTGTCATTTTTTGAAATATAAAAGAATCCTAATACTAAACAGTGATAATGGATTCTTTAGAAACAATAATTGTAAAACAAATCGAAAAGAATTGGCAAATATGTACGGGGTTCTTTTCCATTGATACAAGTGTGACAAATAGTATTAAGAATTCCATCTGGCAAGAACAAAACTTACATAAGGATGCAGGATATACCGGTTTTCCACGTGCAAAGGCTAATGAGAGAATGTTAATGTCAATTATGATACAACTGATTGGGAAGATTCTATATGCAAAATCGTAGATGGTACTACGTTGCCGTGCGGTACAGTCATAATTGAATACTGTTTTATACATGAAAAGAATATCAGCAAGGCGATGACATGAACGTAGTCTATTGATAATAAGATTAATCTTCTGCTTTGTTCAAAGGAATTTCAAACAGGAATTTCTAATAGGGAATTGTGAAACCTAGTTGGGCTTTAGAGACAGTTTCTTAGCACGTTCAGTACTTGCTTCACCAACTTGATTCTGAGACAAAACAGCTGTCAGTTGTGAATATAGCATAGTTTCCATGAGTAGTATATGTACCTGTGCCGCTTTTTATTTGCCAATTTTATATATACAAACTTCTCCATAAAAAACTCAAAATCCGGAACCTACGTACTCAAGAAAATAATCATATACATATACCTAGAAAGGGGAAATTTATTTGTGATTTTTATTAATGTTGATTACATAATTTATCTTGTAAAATATTATATAATTTACGGATTATATACTGGTCAACCAACGCAACATTCCACAATCAAAGACCAAAAAATAAGAACTTATAAACTGCAAGTTAATATTCTGCTTACATACACACCACTATTATGCTTTTCCTTGCATTATTTTCTGTATCTCTCTAATGCTGCTTTGATTTCTCTAATTTAGTTTAGATATTTCCTATTTAATAATATTGCTGTTAGGTATGGCTACCGAGCTATTAAGAAAATTATATACTCCCTCATATGAGTCATTCATTCGACTGATGATAGTACGTGTATATAGTCTACTTAAAATTGTTTCTGTTACACATATGCGGACAACTAAACAGGAAGAACGTAAATTTTGTGAATTAATTACCTTTGTTACGTGACTTGTAATATAAAAATATTTCTTGCGGCTTTCCATCAGGACATATACTTCTAACAATAAAAAATCGTCGTAAATTCCTTATTGCTCCTAAATTAAATTCAACAACGGATTATACGTAACAAAGGGGTGTCATATTCTTAGACTAGTACTAAAAACTATTCACTATCATTCAATGCGGATGAAAGCCTTAAATATTCCTCAGCTAAAATCGCAGTTACCTTAGTCACTTTCGAATACTGAAGAATACTTTTCTATAACATACGCGTATCTTAAGTATCAGAAAAACACAAACCTTGCCGCATTCCCAATTCACTTGATAAATATTATCATATATAACATTAATAGTTTAAGGATGATAGATAGCGAATCAAATTTACAAATGTTAACGTATTGACATCCGTCATATTCGAAATATAGATATATAAGAACCATAAATATATATGAAACATAACTATAAATATACCAGAAAACATTTATAAAACATAAAATCTTAAACAATTAAAATACAGTAACAAATGAGTATGTTGATAGTGATGTCTTTTTTATTGTTTTTTTCTATTTCTAATAATGATTTCCTAAATTCCGTGGAATGATTATAGTTATTTAAAAAAAGCAGGAATTGACTTCTAGTATCATTTACATATTATAGTTTACATTTTTCTCAATTATTTTGAAGTTACGACAAAGAATAAATTTATTGAGTTCTCATATTAAGAGCTTACTTTTGCATAAAGAGTTTTACAATGTATCCTTTAATTTTCATTATTAAAGGTTGATACATTTGAAACTGATTAAATAAATTATTCAGACGATGTATTTCATTATTTTTTATTTTTTATCTCTTCATAAAAACCTGCATTATAACTCCGTTGAGATGAAGTTTCGGAAGTTTTGTATAAATTTAATAATACTTTTTGAACGTTGCTCTTTGTTTGACCATATTTCCAACAATATATTTCAGGAAATTTTCCTTTCTCTAAAACATATAAATTAACAATTGTTGATACTTTTATATATGTTTCCTTCCCTAGCGAAAGGCAAATTACTGTATAGTAAATAACAAAGATAATTATTTATTTTATCAATACAATTCTTGATCAATTTGATAATTATCTTTTAAACCAGTACAGTTAATGTTCAACCTTTTTTTTAACTATTCCATCTACCACTTATCTGTCGTGTAGTATGTAAATTCTTCAGAAGAAACAATATATTTTCAGGTTAAACCAAACTACTTATCTCAAATGTACATTTAATCTCTCTAACTTCTCAATTTCGTATGTTGTATTTAATTAAAATTCTCTCTAACTAATTTCTGCTCATACTCTAAAATTTCAATATGCTTCTAATTGTATTATTTAATAATCTCTATTTACATAGTTGTAATGCCCCGGTATTCTCAATCTATACCGTGCATTGCATATATTTTCATTCGTGTTTTGTAGTTAAATTTTGTTTATTTGAATTTCTAGAAAAGTTCAATTTAAAATTTTAATTATGTTTAGCGTTATGTACGTATTTAGAAGATGCGGGCGATGAGTTTTGTGGTCTGTAGCACCCGGGCATTAAAGCATAGATTAATAGAAGAAGAAAAATGTATTAAATTATTGATTATCTGTCTTTTAATAAACTGAATGAATAGTTGAACGCGAAAAGAAAATTGATATTTAAGTTAAGGAAGTTTTCAACAATTTTCTTTATTTACTTATAGATTTGTAAAAATCATAAGTCATATTCATTTCTGAGAGGGAAAATTGCAACAGGTAACATTACAACTACTGTAAAATTAATTTTTTCTTTGTTATAAAGCGGAAAACATAAAGAAAATGGCCTCGAGCGAAAAGATATCTGCTCGGTAAGCTAATCTTCCCGAACGTTCCAGTACCACCTAACAATATGCCTTCTTCATAAAATTTTAAGTAACTACCGATTATGAAAACAATTCAAATTTGCTGGTTTTACTGAATGAAACATTTAAACTGATTTTACATAAACTACCTTGATAATTTATTATGATAATAGTACATTCATATAATGCAGTTGATGTGTTTGTAAAGCATTAATATTCTCATCGGTTCTAACACTTCAAAGATTACTATACTTATCTGGTACGGTATTTATGTACATCTATGCACCAACATCTTCAGTCACATATAAACGACAATTAATTTGGGCAGATAATTAATGGTACGTAATTGACGATTTCGAATCCCTGTAAAGAGAATAATGTCTGAGAAAAGAAAATGAAAACAAGATAGTATAAAATATACAGTAATGAGAAGAATAGATAAAATATATAATAATGATGTATATATATATATATATATATATATATATATATATATATATATATATATATATAGAGAGAGAGAGAGAGAGAGAGAGAGAGAGAGAGAGAGAGACAGATAGATAGATAGATAGATAGATAGATAGATAGATAGATAGATAGATAGATAGATAGATAGATAGATAGATAGATAGATATCTCCAACCGGTCTAACTGTAACGAAAACGTTACACAGAGACCTGTCAGGAAATCTATTCTGGGGTCGACAGGTCTCTTTGTAACGAAAGAGGTCTATTTGTAACAGAAGAGGGGTCTCTTAGTAACATCGATAATAAGAACCAGATTCTGTGCACGATGAATGGTCTCTTCGTAACATTCAGTGCTACCACCACACCTAAAATCATAATTTGTAATTCCGCATTTAAAAGTCAAGTTGGCTTACTTTTGACGGTGTACTGAGATGCACTTATGATATGGTGTCCGTTAAGTTTATTTCCTTCTCTTCAGCTTTCTTCGTTCAAGACATTTCTCAGTAAACTTCTTTTTCTCATTCTTTATATTTCTTTGTCGTCTCTGTATAAAGACAACATATAATATTCACTCGAACTATCACATGGTCGAATTGCAAGCACTTCTCATACAGGTCGGTCAGTATGGGGAAGATAACATGCTATCGAATGTTTCCTCTCGTAGCCGGCTAGTAGTTAAACGAGGACATTAGTGAGATCAGATCAATCATGGGATGTCCGAACTGTTTCATACGAGTCTGTATACTGTACGAGTTTCAACTGGAAGCAAAAAGGAAAAAATCTAAATATATCTTATATTCGCCAAAATACAAGTATTTTTTCTCCATACTTATGTGCAACACTACTCTATACAAACCAAAAGTAAGAAGACATATCGTTATGTTTGTATTGTTGCACTAACATGAGAAACAATGCCTCAAAATCACTTACCGTTTTTCGATATTTATTACCAAGGAGTTGATATTTTTATTCTTATGTAGGAGAAAGTAGCATAGAAATGGCACTTAACGTTTGTTGGCTTATCAAAGCCAAAGTGTTTAAAAAATTGACTGAAATTCGAGTCGAGTTGGAGGAAATTTTTCGAGTCGAGTTCTTGAGTCGAGCTCAAAGATATATGTTTCGAGTCGACTCGAGTTTCAATGAAAACTCGCTCGAACTCACTCGTGCCCGACCCTAGAGTTTTAGTTGTCTAGTAGCCTTAAAAATTAAATTAACATTCAAATTCAAATTTATAATCGTATTTTTTTAGCTTTCAATTTCTAATATAAACCCCAAACTAATAATGTAACAAACTGCTGTATGTTAATATCTTATTAATGGTCTTGATCTTCTACTGAGACCACAAAGCCTGCGTACCCATTCTAAAAGAGTCAGAGGACGGCAACTTTTAAAAAGTGCATTAGCTGAGCCTGTGCCGTCTACACAGCGCATCACTTTAATGTGAACAGTGTTAGAAGCATCACTGAAAAATAGTTCAGTGAATACTTTTACGTACAGGTTAGAGTTTTTTTAGCCTGACATGTTAAATACATTTCATACATTTGAACAGACTATTACAATTACAAGAATAAATATTGTAGTTTGACCAGTAAACAAAATTATAAATCTCTGCACTACCTGCAATACGAAATGTAAAAATAATGAAGTATATTTGGTGGGAGCGAAGATCGAACCTGAGTCCTCATGCCCCATGTATAAGTGATCTTTATTCAACCAGACTTTATTACCATTGAACTACTGAACACATATGTAGGTGAGAAGGGAACATAACACTAAGTTGTTACACTGTTAAATTCATTTAATTTCCTACATTTGTACAGGCTGTTACTCGTACACACGAGAAAAAAAAAAGTATTCTTCAGTTGAAAAATTTTCTTTTTCCCAATAATTCGGGAACAAATGAATTAATCTGGATCTTTATAATTTGACAACTTGCCAAAATCGGTACTCTAATAAATTAATTTATTCTTGAGTAATTAGGAAGTGAAATTTTGTCAACTGAAGAATACTTTCTTTTGTGACTGTACAAGAATAAACATAAATTAATCATTAAACAAAATTACAAGTATGTAAACTGCCTGGCGTATGAAATCTTATATTTCAAAAAGAAAAAAAAAATCTGACTTGGTGGAAACAAGGATCGATTCATAGACCACACTCTCCAAAGGTAAGCGCTATACAATATTTTATTTTGGTTATTAAAAAAACTTTCTGACCTTTTTCTCCATTTTTACCACTTATCAGGACTACTGGATATGACAAGCAAACGAACACAGAAACATCGAGGACAGTTAAAATCACAAAATTTCACCCACCGGAAATCAAACCCGGTATCTCCTTCCCACATAAGGAGCACGTGCTAGTCACTACACCAGTAGGGAAGGATATCATTTAGTCACTGAATGCATATGTAAAAAGGAAAAGAGTATAACACCTTAAGTCTATTGCACGTCTTGATACAATTCAAGGAATTCTAAATTACCTTTACCACTTTTCCCCCTTCCAAAGTAGAAGTTAGGCTGAAGAAGATTTGTAACCTAATATCTCGTCTAATCGTACTGAAATGTTTTAAGGACTAAACATCAACTGTCTAATGCAAAATAAAATAATAATAATAATAATAATAATAATAATATGCCTTGGTAACATTATTCAGGGAACACTACCCGTTGTCATTTATTTTTATTGTGCCTTGATAAAATTATGTAGGAAATTCTGTCCTTTATCATCGTTTGTTATTCTTTACCAAGAAATTAGTTCCCTTTTATCCTTGTTACTGCGTGTTTATATTGCTTCCTCGTTTTCACTCCAATTCTTTGGATGTAGGATAGACTTCTCAGACATTGAACAATATTTTTCAGCGAACTTGTTTTATATCTGTGCTGTTTTTTTTTTTCAACTCAGTTGTCTAGTCCTCCTACATATACTTTTTTCTCTTTCCTCCCCCCCCCCCCTCTAAACCGAGAAAAATTCTATCATAATGCAAAGCACTGTGTTCAGCTTCCTGTTTCAGTGATTTTGAAAGCACAAAGAAATTCGGATGCAAGTTAATCCTGCTCTTGAGCTCGTTGTTCCACCCTTCAATGGCATTATTTGCTCGATGCCGTTCACCTTCGCAGTTCTAAACATCGATCAGCACATTCACATTTTGTATCCATTCGTTCACAAAGTAGTCTATAAATGCTGTAACTTAATCTTCTATTGGCATAGTACTCGATATTGCTAGCCAATCATCTTCAATGTATTGCCGGGAAACAATAACTAAAGTGTTTCACATGCAGATAACTCTTCATTTTCATTTTCTTTGTATATACATAGATGCCAAATCTAGTTCTTGCACTTTACTCCACAAGCATTGGCTCAAATGAAATTTGCAACCCTTAATCGTACAATCCGGAAAGTTGGAAACAAACGCAAAAATACACGTCTCTTCAAAGTCAAGCATGATCTTTTGAGCAGTTCAACCCTGTAAACACTCCTTTAATTTATTGAAAAGGAAGTCGTAAGTTCTCTTTTATTGTCCAGCAGGAAAACAAAAGCTACGGAGATGATATGATATTTATTTCATTCTCCATACTGCCACCATCTGCGTATAACGTATATAGTTGGGCTAACTGCTTGCTGCACAATTTGAAAGTTCCATCAAAAAAGAAGTTATTTTTTTTTCATGTAATATTTCCTGACCTTTCCTACTTGAGAAAACAAGAATTCTCTGTTCGTGTATTTCATCCAGCAAAAGAAAGCTTGAGTTATGGTTTATCCTCAGGTTTTTCTCGGTTAACACGATCTTTCATCTTGAATCCGGAATTATGATTAAGAATTAGATTTCTGGGCTGTCGGCATCTGAGGCCACTAAGCCCGTCACGTACATGAGGAATGATGTCCCTCGGCGAACACACTACCCGATGAAAGGGAAGGAAGCAAACGGCCTGGGACCATTATGTTAGGCATCATCCCGGCATTTGCCTGGTGTAAATGAAGAAAAGCCAGGAAAAACCTCACTCAAGATGGCTGGCCTGAAAAATCTGTTACACTTTTTCGACCGAGTGTCCCCACCGAGAATCGAGCCCAGGATCGCTCGCACCAAAGGCGAGAGCGTTAGCGACTACGCCACGCGGGACTACAATCTTGAATTTGGGTCTCGAAGATCTCCTCGCTCTTGTCGCCTCACATATAATTCATGTTTCTTTTGAAGCTGTTGTAATCGGGAACTTCCGTCACAAAATCCAGTCCACGATTAAACAGTGTACTCATTTCTTTGTGGTAGATCTTCGATAGAGGCTCCTCACTTTCTCTGGCTCTCTTCTTTGCTGCCATCCGTTGAACTCGAACTTCTATTTTAGCGACGTCTGGTTGACATTTATGTTCCATTGACTTCTTATTTTCCCTTTGTTACTAACTGTTTCCTGCAGTTGTCTTTCTCCTCTCTAACACGCAGCCAAGTTATTGTCTTAGTACACTGCTTCTTCACATGATACACCGCACAGGGCTTGCCTTTCGTTATCTCAGAAGTTGTCACTTCATCTATTATAAATTCCCGAACTAAACGAAAATAATAATAATAATTAATAATTAATTTCAATTTTAGTTCACTAAAGAGCAGTCCATACGAATACAGTTTTTTATTATACTGCAATATATACAATAAAAGTGTAAGTTAATGATATATATATATATATATATATATATATATATATATATATATATATATATATATATATATATATATATCATTATCAAGGTGTGCTATAGGGGCTATAGGGGCTATAGCCCACCTTGATGCTCAGATATACATTCGATAAAATGGGCTTCAACCGTGCTTTACACTGAGTAAAACGGCAAACTATGGTTTAGCCCAGCGTTTCCCAACCGGTGTGCCGTGAATGGGCCGCTGGTGTGCCGCGAGGAATCGAAATAAAATTATGAATTTTATAGCAATCAAAACGTAGGGGAAAATGTATATTTGTATTTTACATTACCATGAATCTTCAAATTTAAGTTTCATACCGGTTACTGTTCTGTCCATTTCTAATGTTGAAAAAAGTATGTGTTATTATTGTTATGACCTTTATTGGTTCCTTATTATTGCAGACTATTTCGTAACTTAAAATTTAAAACATCATTCAATCCTTCCGACAAATTACCTACATTTGTGTCTTAAAAGTAAAAGAGATTTGTTTGTTCCTTCGTTATTTAGTGATCTTCCTTCTTTGTAAAAGGTTGGACACAGTTTTTAAAAAGAAAGCGTATTTTTATAAAACCTGAGTCCAATATTTCATTGCAATTGTTTTCTATTTTAAAATTAGAATGAAAAATAAGCATAATGATTTACGACGGGGAAAACACAGTGATAGAGATCTCTTCTCTGTGAGAAGGAGATCAATAATCACAGAAAAAAAATACCACTGTGTTTTATATTTACAAATAATAATATCTATAAGTGTGCCGCGAGAATCAAGGTAACACCCGTAGTGTGCCGCAAGTTGAAAAAGGTTGGAAAACGCTGGTTTAGCCTCTCCCTTGACCATATCCTGGATCCGCCACTGTACACACACACGCACACACACACACACACACACACACATATATATATATATATATATATATATATATATATATATATATATATTAATATGATTAACTAAACTAACCATGTGAGTGTAATTTAATCTACACAAGGATGTTTGGCATTTGGCCTTTTAGGACACAAAATATAGAAAAGTAAATGTAAAGTGAATGTAAAATTATTTCAGTAATATTATCAAGAAAATCGACCTATATAGAATATGTTTACTTGCTGGAGCTACTCACTTCAAACACACCGTTGCATTCATCCGTTGTGTTCATTGGGCTTACAATTGAGGTTTATTGTCCTCTTAATATAGTCCCAAGCTATCACAATCAGCCAATGAAAATAATTCACAGGTGGCACGTCCGTGGGGGAGGATTCTTTACTCTGTAATATCCGCCCCCCGGCAATGTGTGAGCTCGAACAGGTTCTTTCATCTCTCGCAGGGCGCAAACTTCCCGGTGCAAGTATATCGCGGGAGCATTTCACCCTCTTTCTAGGGTAGGGCGCAAATTTCCCGGCGCAAAATTCTTAACATCTTTCCTTGTATGAAGTCACCGTAGTCAGTCTTTCTACTATTGTTAAGAAGTTTGGTTTACCAAAACTCCATTATATATTTACCATGTTCTTGGGTGTGTGTCCACCCGGGAGACAAAAAAAAAAAAAAAAAAAAAAAAAAAGAAAAAAAGAAAAAAAAAACTCAAGAACTACTTAATTGATCATCATCAATTTTGTCCAAGCTATAGAGGATCAAAAGTTATGAAACTACTTGGTTTGTTAGAACCATCTGCTCAAACTGGAAGTGGTTCAAATAAACCTTTTCCGGTTTTACCATTGATCGCCATACAGCAATAATGGTAATAGACAGCGATAAGCAGTTTTCTACAATCGATTAGTCCCCTCAAGAACATGTTTCAGTTTCATCCGCAACTCTTTACTAAAACCGAAAGTGGTTTATATTCACTATAACTTCCGGTTTCAATAAACATTGATCTACATAGAGCAGAAACGGTAAAATATAGAAAGAATAGAGTTTTTCCAGTCGATTCAGCGTCCCAAGAATAACTTCAATCTCCTTCGTTAATCTTCAAACGAACCGGAAGTGGCAGAAATTAACCACTTCCAGTTTCAATACTTATTTCAACAGAGTAGAAATGGTAACGTATAGCGGGAACCAGTATTTTTTTTTTTTTTTTTGTAAGGATTGATTCAATTTTTCAATAACATGTTCAATATGTTTAGTTAGTACTCTAGAAATTAACCACTTCCGGTTTCAGTATTAATCTCCATACAGCAGGAATGGTAACAGATACAGAAAAATGTTTCTTTATAATCGATTAAGCGTCTGAAGAATACATTCTTTCTCTATTAAAAGCGGAAGTGGTAGAAATATACTAAAATTTCCGGTTTCAGTATTGAGAAAACATCGCACCATACAAAGCAAACTGCTTCAAGTGGTGTACACATGGCATTACTATTTGTTATTAAGGAGTTTGGTTTACCAAAACTCCTTTGTATATTTACGATGTCCGTGTGTGTGTCCATCCGGGAGACAAAAACACTCAAGAACTACTTGATGGAGCATCATCAATGTTGTCCAAACTATAGAGGATCAAAAGTTATGAAACTAGTTGGTTATTAGAACCATTTGCTCAAACTGGAAGTGATTCAAATGAATCTTTTCCGGTTTTACCATTGATCGTCATACAGCAATAATAGTAATAGATAGCGAGAAGATGGACACTTAAGATCAGTGCATCTTTAGTGCTTTACGAAGCAATAAATACTTGGGCCCAAAGTACTCCCGCTGAGCTAAGTTTACATTTTTCAGTCATTTTACTAACTGTCCGAGAGAAGTGGGACAAACACCAAAGCTTAATGCGAGCGATTGTAAATATTAATGTTGATAAGCCTGATGAAGAGTTGAACGTAAGAACTGGTTTTCATAGCTGGAAAACTTTCGTTATCACTGCACGTACATTGAAGTAAATTAAAGTTCTTTTTTTTTTTTTTTTTAATTCATAATTCGTTAATAAATGTTGGTCTTCTTCTCTTTTGAAATGTGTACCCTTTACAGAAAATGTGAGGTTAATTCTGGTTTTAGAAGTTGATTTTTCAATCATTTATTGTCCATCACTTATGGGTTATCTACTGTTCAAGCTAGTTAATGTAAAACTTACAGAAAGTTGTAATATCTAAAGCTAACCTCGCCCATGTAGATATTTCACTAATTACTGCTAAACTATCATAGCACTAACGTTGGTGTTTAGTGTTTTGCGAAACACTAATGCACTAGCTTTTGCCGTTTGTCTCATCTTCATGGGACAAAAAGTGTAAATTTTTTAAAAAAATCTATGGCTCCGGTTGGGTATTTCACTAACAACTATACTATGATAGCATTAACTAGCATTTATCGGCTCGTTTGGGGTGTGCCATCTCGGTTTGTTTCGGCTCGGTTGGGTGATCTGTTGGCTCGGCTTAATAGTGAATGAGTTGTGAGCCGAGCTAATGCTCTCATATGTATGGGCACAGGTCAAGCTAAAACTCGACTGGACTCAAAACTCAAAGCGAATTCGAGTCGAGTTTCGAGTCGAGTCAAAGGTAATTTTCTCGAGTCGAGATCCGAGCCGAGTCACTGTTTTGAGCTCGAGTATCGAGTCGAGTCGAGTTTGATAAATGGCTCGCTCGTATAGCTCGTTTTAACTCGTTTTGAAATCATGGTCTGATTAGACTGGAAAGCGAAAGCTATGAGAAATGTAAGCAATAATGTGGAATACTTTTAGTGTTGCTCATGAGATGGGACAGTGCTCGACCTCGTCTCATCTCGATTAACAAGACGAAAATGGATTTTTATAACGAGACAGTCTCAAATCTCGTGGGCACCAATATAAGTATGTACTGTAGTTCTTATCACCAAAGCTGAGACCTGTACTTTCGAAGTTTTGAGCCGAAGCAGAAGCCCAACTCGGGTAGTGATTTTAAACGGCTCAGCTCGGTTCAACTGAGTGAACAGCTCAAACCAGCTCGGTTGAGATGAGGCACCGACTCGACTCAGGTGAGCAATCGGCTCGTTTGGGGTGTGCCATCATCTCGGCTTGTTTCGGCTCGGTTGGGTGAGCTGTTGGCTCGGTCCAATAGTGAATGAGTTGTGAGCCGAGCCGCTCGAGCCGTTGAGAATCCTAAACTCGGGAAGAGCAGTTTTGAACATGTTTGGCGGGCGCTCTCTAACTTTTAACGATACTTGCCCCTCCGGAACTCAAACCCAGTACCTCGTGAATGATGTCCTTGCTTCCTAAACTTCACGACTACCGAGGTCAGCAGTCAACTAGTTTTTAGTATTCAGACAGAAACCGCCTATCTTTCATGTTTATACACGATAGCAGGGGTAAAAGTGCGGGGGAATGCGGTGGGACGTCGTCCTCCACTTCCGGAAAATGTGTCACGTCCCCCAATTTCTAAAAAAATACAATGCTGAAAGATAGTTACGGGGAACGGCGTGATGTGAAGCTTTCCCCTACGTTTTCAGATCCACTTTTACTCCTGCACGGTAGAGGTCTGCACGCAGGGCCGGATCTAGGGGGAGTCAATTCGGAGCATTTGCCCCGGGGCGCTGCTGGTTAAGAAATGAAATGAAATGAAATCTTTAAGTTTTACGTCCCACGGCTATGCCGGTTAGGCTAAAGGAGACGGTGATGATGAGAGATGAGTGAAATGGTGGAATGAAGAAAGTGGGAGGAAACGGGAGAATCCCGAGAAAACCCAAGAGCAAGGTGTTTGTCCACCACAAAGTCCACACGGCGCGAGCTGGGATCGAACCAGGGACCCCAAGCACCGGAGGTGAACGCCCTACCAGTGAGTCACCGCGCCCCCCCAGCTGGTTGGGAGTATGTAGGGGGCGCTATTTCGATGCAAAATTGGGAGAAATTAAGACAGATATACGTCTTTGCCCCGGGCGCAAAATTTCTTAGTTCCGGTCCTGTCTGCACGGGCCGGAATTTTTAGCCCGTGCCCGGTCCGTGAATTTATAATGTTACGCCCGACCCGAGTCCGAAATATGTTTGAGCATTTAATCCCGAGCCCGGCTCGAGCTCGCGTGTTATTCAAATGAGACCAAATTACAGAAACTTAATAATGAAAGCAAAATTACATTTCTATTTACAGCAGTTAGAAGTTTAATTTTGAAGCTGTGCTTTAAAAGTTCTCCAGAAAGAACGGTCCAATAAATATCCTTGTACAGTATATTTACAAAGTTTGGCCCAAGAAGGCCCGATAAATATGGTTTATATTTTAAAATTTACGACCCGGACCCGAAGTGATATATGCTTAGTAGACATGAATCTGGCCCGCGGGCCGGGTCGGGCTTGAGCCAGTGCAACCTCTAATACACGGTGTTATAATAATAATAATAATAATAATAATAATAATAATAATAATAATAATAATAATAATAATAATAATAATAATAAGTTGTAGTAGTAGTAAGTATCATTGATAATAATGATATTGCCTATGTAGCATACTTGGAAAAAGTACTTAAAACTACACACAACATTTGGCTCGATTTGGTTCGTTTTGGCTCGACTCGACTCGAAGCTCGAGTCAAATTCGAGTCGAGTTGGAGGAAATTTTTCGAGTCGAACTCAAAGATGTCTGTTTCGAGTCGAGTCGAGTTTCAATGAGAACTCGCTCCAACTCGCTCGTATCCATCCCTAGCATTAACGCAATTGTTCTCTATAAAATAGTAATGATGCACTAACGCATGGCTTTTGTCCCATCCTCCTGAGATAATTAATGTAAAAGTTAGTAAAGGTTGAAAAGCCTGAAGTTAGCCCACCCAGGTATTTCGGAAATAACCCTTAAACTATATGACAATTAATTTTTAAACTAAAGCTCTAACGTTAGTGTTTAGTGTTTTGGAAATTACTCACGATTAACTTTTGACATCTGGCCCATCTTCGTGGGATGATTAATCTAAAAGTTACTAAGAGTTGAAATTTTTAAAGTTAGCCTTGTATTTCGCAAATAACTCTAATTATGATACCACTAACATTAGTGTTTTGTTTTTGGGGAGGCACTAACCTTTTGAGTTTGTCATATTTTCCTGGAACAAGTTTGAAAATTTACGTTTGGCTCTGCTTGGGTATTTCGTTATTAACCCCACAATTTGATAGCACTTACATTAGTGCTTAGTGATTTTAGGATGTGCTAACGATGAACTAACTTTGGCATTTGTCCCATTTTGGCGGGATAAGTCATGTAAAAGTTACAAAAAAGTTGAAAAATTTAAAGTTAGCGCCGCCCAAGTATTTCACAAATAACTCTCTTAACTATGATAACACTAACGTTAAGTGTTCGGTGCACTAACGTGTACTAACGATGCACTAACCATGTGCAAACTTTGAGTAATTTCTGAGAAGTGGGCAGGGTTAATTTTACTTACGTGCTTTTTTTTTTCCTCGGTTACACCCGACAAATTCCACATTATTATGTTTTTAGTTGAACAATCGAACATGGTCTATGGAGCTAGTGAAGTTATAGTTCGTATAATCAGTATGTGGCTCATGAAAGCAATCACTTCATTTAAACTACTCGTACTCTTTTTTTTTTTTTTTTTTTGTTTGTTTGTTTGTTTTGTTTTGTTCGGCAATCTTTCTCTTCCCGCGCAGTATTTAGAGGCTTCGTGGTGTTATAAACTGCGAAATATTTTCCAGGAATTATACATGTATACGACAAAATATTGTTTTTTCTTCGGTATCAAGCATTGAACGCACAGCTTCAGTTAATTCTTTGTTTGCATTGTCGAAAAAAAAATCTGCCTGCTATCTGCTTTGGGTGATTATCTTCACTTTAAAGGGAATGCCACCACTCAAATGGTTGATTGACGGGTGCATTGTTGGTCTTTCCTTCTGTGGAAAGATTTGCTTGAGCAGGTGGGTGGAGCAGAAATCTTTGATTTGCCTTTTGCGTTAGTGACATCAAACGAAATGTCAGAAAATATCGGTGCGTGTGGACACTTCTTTGTAGAATAGTGTGCTTCAATGGGTTATCAGTTGAAAACACAAAATACGCAAGTATGTGAGGGAGTAAGAAAATGTGGAAAGTGTTAGACAAATGGGCATTCTTTGTTGGAATTGTGACTAAGTTTTTATTCAGTTCGTAGCCTAGTAACTTAAAGTTCGAAATGAACTCTGTGAACAAGGGTGTATTTAGGGATGAACCCGGATCTCCTTAAAACTCTTGTTTTATGAAGAATTAATAAATTTAATCGTAATTATATTTAACACATATTCATTTCATACCTTAGATTTGGACTCATGGAACTGGAAGCCTATGAACCATTCTAAAAGTTAACTTTTAGACCAGTGCTGCCCAAATGGCGGCCTGCCAAACCATTTTGCGCGGCCCACAAAGCTTTCACGATTTACAATTCTTATTACTGATACTATTTTCATTTATATTTATTCATTCTTTTAATGTTTCCACTCTTCTTTCGAAATAAGACATCCATTTAGCGATTATATACAACAAAAAGGCGCGAGAATCCACGGCAACACCTTTAACTAAATCATGAAGCTTGGTCGGGAAAGAGTGTCAGTGTTTGAAAGTACTTATTTGTGTGAAAGTGCATTTTCCACCATGAAAATTATGAAGAATCGCTTCAGAAACTGCCTTCGACATTCTTCTCTTTTGCATTTCCTGCGGCTCACAACGACAGGAATGAATGTAGATATCCAGGGCTTTGTAAACGCTACTAGTCACCTTCATTTCTCACATTGAAATGAAATGAAATGAAATCTTTAAGTTTTACGGTGATGATGAGAGATGAGTGAAATGGTGGAATGAAGAAAGTGGGAGGAAACGGGAGAACCCCGAGAAAACCCACGAGCACGGTGTTTGTCCACCACAAAGTTCACTTGGCGGAGGCTGGGATCGAACCCGGGACCCCAAGCACCAGAGGTGAACGCTCTACCACTGAGCCACCGCGCCCCCCATTTCTCACATTGAATTGAATAGGTATATAATATTTCAAATACGTTTTTTTTAGTTTTTTTTTCTAGTGTAATATATTATTATTATTATTATTAATAATAATAATAATAATAATAATAATAATAATAATAATAATAATAATAATAATAATAATAATAATAATAATAATAATAATAATAATAATAATAATAATAATAATAGAGCTCCTCCTTGGCTAAGCGGTTAGCGTACGCGCCTTTGGCGCGGGAGACCCGGGTTCGATTCCCGGCGGGAGCTCATGTGGTTCGGATTCCACGTTAATCAGTAGGTCCACGTCTCATATAGCCTCGCTGCTGAACGGGACGATAAACTCAAAATCAATCAATCAATCAATAATAATAATTATAACTTTTACATTATTATTATTATTATTATTATTATTATTATTATTATTATTATTATTATTATTATTATTATTATTATTAGCAGCAGCAGCAGCAGCAGCAGCTGCTGCGGCCCTCCACTTTACTAGTAAAGACGGTTATGGCCCTCAGGCACATTATAGTTGTACACCACTGTTCTAGACACATGTCTAGCTAGGTACGTGCAAAGCTGTAGACGACAATCTTGAGCCGCCAAGGATTGGCTTAATTTCTTAAGATAAGCATGTGTCTTTAGGCCTACTGGAATGACAGTTCGAACTCCATTCTCCCTCCGAAACTTTACCAATTGCCAGAATCCTCCATAAAGGATACAATAAACTACGGAAGCAATACTGATTTCGTACTATACTACAAATAATTCTTACAAATAATTCTCCTACGAATAATAGAATACGTATAGACTTTGATCTCAAACCAAAGTCACAGGTGTAGTAACAAAAGTGAAGTATCTTTTTTTCTTATTTGTTATCGTGGAGTTAAGGTTGCTAGATCTTTTCTTTCATTCAATCATAAATATACAGTATATATAGAATATACAAGGTATATTATGTAATAACATAATAACACATAGCAGATAATTGTACTTCAGACAAAACACGCCAATTACATTACAACAAAAAGATTTGACAACATAATATTAGCAATGGCATCAGGCAACATAATAACTAACCGCTGAACTAGTAGTAAACCAAATGCACACATCTCACAATGTGATGCTTTCACTATTCATCCACGGAATAAAGGTAATAAACACTGATTCAGTTTCGGAGCCAAAGGAGGAGGCACGGGGGGCATTTCCCTCTCAAATCTAGAATGGACGTCAATTTTGGAGGGCAAACATTAAAGAAGAGAATAAAATCCGAGTGATCTGACAAGAATGAATGTTGAAAGTGGAGTTAAATTTAGTTACGAGGAGTTCGACTGCATCATTACGACATCACGATCACTCGACCTCATGCTGACATCGCTACTCTGACCTCACTCTAACTTGACTTCATGCTCACATTACCAGTCTGACCTCACGTTTACATCATTTTGACATCACGCTCTCTCGACCCCACAATCACTTCCGCGGTGGCTCAGTGGTAGAGCGTTCACCTCCGGTGCTTGGGGTCCCTGGTTCGATTCCAGCTCGCGCCGTGTGGACTTTGTGGTGGACAAACACCGTGCTCGTGGGTTTTCTCGGGGTTCTCCCGTTTCCTCCCACTTTCTTCATCCCACCATTTCATTCATTTCTCATCATCAGCGTCTCCTTTAGCCTAATCGGCATAATCGTGGGAAGTAAAACTTAAAGATTTCATTTCATTTTTCCCACACTCACTTCATACGATTGTAGTTGAGCGAACGTGAGTTATCGAACTCCATCATAACCATTCTTCTCATCACCACAGTCTCGCTTAGCCCTGGGGCATAAACGTTGGACGTAAAAAAAAAAAAAAGTAAAATAATAATTTTTACCGGCATAGCATAACTTTGTTAAACCACATACTAGTATTTAATATAATTATATTGTAATGTGTAAATAATCTAAATATTTTGACATATATTTCGAAGAGCACATGTATTTAGAAGTGGAACAAATTGAAATTTCTAATTTTAGATCGTGCACGGAGTCCCGGGTTCGAATGCCAATTGGAGAGCCTTGAAATTTGAATGTATTATGGTAGTTCGGATTCTACCTCGTAGCTAGAAAAAAAGGGAGAAAAATAGTATAAACTAATCTAATATGTAATCTAACATGTGTAGTCTGCCTAATATACAGACTTAAGCATTTACACTCTATTTTCATTTTTGTTTCGCATTAATTTGTCTTGCATTGTTATCTACGTAAAAATAAATGTGTGTGTCTATTTAGCGTGCGAAGTCCCTGTGAAACCATAGAAGAGCAAAAGAGTGCTTGTAAAACTTACGCTGTATTTCACTACACTGCAAAATGTTTTGGACAACGGATTATCTTGCATCTTTGAATTGACTCAAACCACCAAATGAGTCGCGTTTTATACACAGACATAGGGTGATCAAAACTTTCGATGGTAGGAGTGGGCACTATTTCTGTAGAATATTTATCACAAAAGAAAGTAACATTAATTCATATTTGAAGATTTAAAAAAAAAAAATGCTCATTTTAATTTAATACAAATCTGAAAGGCTGGAGTACGCTGTTGAAAATGCTACACTGAGTCATCTAGTTCTTAAAATTGAGCTCAGATTCAGAAGTGAGATAAATATAGGAACCAATGCTTCTCATTTTCTTCACAAGTGACCATACGTCTCTGCCAAGATGTAAAACATCTTCCATTTTTTAAGTAATCTGTTTGGCATTGTTCTTTCATTTGTAATTCTCTTCCTTTCGAAAAACAACCACAGCATTGTTACTTTTGAATAAATTGAGAATATATATGTATATACATTCTACGGACGAGGTGAGAAAACAGTTTTACACACATGTTTATCTTGCGACGATTGGCCCAGAAACCTAGAAATGAATATTTTAAGAGAGAAAATTCGGCACGTGCCCCCTGTGCCCCCTCCTTATGACGCTATGCCACTGGTGATATGCACAAGTGTAAGAAATCGAATAGAACGACTATGTCCATCCGTTCATTTATCCGTTGACAGATATCAGAAGGAAAATTCTAACAGATAGCGAGAATTTTTTTTTTTTTAATCGGTTCTGTGTCCCGAAAATAGGATCCTTCTTCCATAATCCTCTATTCAAACCGAAAGTAATAGAAATAAATCATTTCTGATTTCAAAGTTGATCAACGTACAGTAAAAACGGTAATATGATCTTTCTCCAACTGATTTAGAGTCCCAAGAATAGATTTAGTCTGAAATCTTATCTCTACTAACACCAGAAGTGAAAAATTTCGCACACCTGTGAACTGTTTAATCTTCGGCAAACACTTCAAGTAAATTTATACTGCCAAAGTGATCTTTCCCACCTAACTTTCCACTGTTTGTAGTTTAATTTTTGTGATGACTTCAGTATTTGTGGAGCTTTATGCTGATTATGGAATAAAACAGTCCACTTGGATGTTTAAGTATAGAATATTTCTCGTTCCCACAAAATTTGAAAATAAAAAAAAATAAAAATAAAAAAAAACTTTTTTTTTTTTAAATTATCACCTCTCATTAACTTTTGGTCCTCTCTATATTGTAACTTTTTAATTTCCTTCACATTTTCCTTCCAAAGCTACTTTTACGATTTAAGAGATGCAGTTGATAACCAAACGAGGATGAAAAGTGAAAGTGTATTTTACATATAGTTAATTTAATAGTTGTCCCTGTATGTACTTGGGACGGACAGAGATGAAAAGGAACTGGCCAGGGCGTTAATATTTAGCACCATTCTGGCATTCTCTTGGTAACTTTATAAGGAGAGCAAAGTAAAACTGCGTAAGTTTACATTATATACGTACAAGTAGCAATGGGGAAGAACACTCAAAACTGCAAAAATCACCAACCAAATATTTGCCTGGCATGATCTTGTGCGTACCATTTTTAATTTTTCATTTTTCAAATGAAAGGTGCGCAGACTATTTTTCTAATCATCTTGTGTGTCGGAAATAGTTATCTTTATGAAAATTGGCACGTGGAATGTGATGTAGTGAATAACGTGGGAACATCGTACAGTGTTTGGAAGTAGCGTACGCAGTATATAATATAGTAGAGGTTTATTTTTTCATAATATTTTGCTCAAGGTTAAAACACCGAACTTTATGCTCACGCCACTAATATCACGTGACCGACAAAACTGAATAGATGCTTTTACCATGCCATTCCATCACTTTTATTACAGGGAATACCGGAATAGTACCAAATAATAAGGCCGTAACCGCTCCTTTCCCATCAATGGCCGTCTAAAATGGAGACACCTCATGAATTTATAAGAAGCACTATCATCATTGTTTGTTTTTTCAACTGTATTTGTCGTTACATAATTACAGAAATTGCTTTGAACGAGGAAATTAGAAAATTAAAAAGTTAAAACATAATGAAGTAACAAAAGATAGTGAAAGGTGACAACCAATCAAGAAAGTAGTAAACTTTCAATTTATAAATTTTGTGAAAAAGAAAAATGTATCGTACTGAAATATCTAAGTGGAATATTTGATAGATAATCATGATAGCGATCCATGGAAATTGATACTTAGTACCACCACAAAAATCAGATTACAAAAAGTGGAAAGCGAGATACGCAAAATAGCTTTCTAAGCATAAATTTCTTTAAACAAATTTTTATCGAAGATGGAAAACTGTTCAGATGTGCAATAATTAGGGCTTAAATCATTCGGCGAAAGAGGAATAAACCAAAAATTCACTATCAGTTCCCGTTTCAACACTGATCTCCATAGGACAAAAACGATCAGAGACAGCGTCAAGTTGCATTTTGTGAAATAGTGAAAAATAGCCAGGACAAAATGACCCTGATGAAAAATATCTTTAAAAAATGATACCGGAAAAAATATCCCTAGCTCTGAACTGTAGTGAAAAAAAAAAAAAAAAAAACAGCAGGGGAAGTTCCACAACTAAGGAATAGTTATTATACTTTATACATTCCTAAGTATTTTGTTTTACCGAAATGAACGTATTTGCTCGAGGCATAAGAAAAAAAACACATTATTCAGCATCATACTTTCTTTGTCTTGTTGATCATAGATTATATAATAAAGTACAATTATGATACAAAAGATGTCACATGTTTAATAATAAAATAGTATAATATAATAATAATAACAAAAACTACATCTCACTGATTACATAAATGGATACATATTCATATTTTGAACTTAGCAGACAGGTCTGCACACACACTGATTTCTAATCTCATTATGTACAGTCATATAATGTAAAGTTAGGTGCGAATCTAGGGCAGGGCGATCGGAGAGATCGCCTCTCCCGGAATAGGATACTATTTATATTTTTAAAAAAATAAAAAAATAAAAAATAGAGCTCATCCCAGAGTTGGAACTCTAGATTTTCCAACTTCGTATTATAAATGTAAAGTAAACCCTATAATAGGTAGGCCTTATTTTTTCTTTCTTTATTTTTTCTTTTTCTTTTTTCTTTTACGTTTCAGAAGTCAAATGAAGCAATATATCGCAAGAAATTACTTGCTTGACATGTTTGCTCAGAAAATGTCTATCTTCGAAACAGTCTGTCAGAAGGGCTCGGCAAAAAGAACCCGGACAGAAAGGTCTCAGTCAAAAGGGCCCGAGTACAAAATGGACCGGGTCAAAAGGGCTTGATGCTAAAACGAACCCGGTCAAAATGGCCTGATGCCAAAAGGCCCGGTTGAAAAGGGTTCAAGACCGAAAGACCCAGGATCAAAAAGGCCCGAGTCAAAGAGTCCTGGTCAAAAATGACAAAGGCAAACCAAAAATGACCTCGCAAATAGCTCGAACACAAAAGACTCTAAGAAACTCCGGGTTGGGAATCACTGTTCTAAAGGGTCTAGGGGTTCTGCAACTCTTTAGTATATCTCTACGGAAGACTGTCTCAAAAACAAATATCTTTAACGATAATCTTTATACGTAGGCCTACTATCACTAATATGTCTAAGTTTAAGTAACGAAAGTGCAAATTTTGTACAAGGTAGTTAGTGTACAAAGTATTCATACACTTAGAAAAAGTATATCTGTTCATTCTTTCATGTATATTTTCATGAAAAAAAAGGAAATTAATAACCTTCCAACTAGCCATACGATATTTTTCCTAATATAGATGACAAATTGCAAAGATAAACAACAACATAGAGAGATGGCTCGGAAGATTTAGTTTCATGATTGGAACTCACCGTAGTACTATCTTCACGTTCATCTATACCAGCGTTTCCCAACCTTTTTCAACTTGCGGCACACTACGTGTGTAACTTGAATTCTCGCGGCACACTCATAGATATTATTATTATTTGCAAATATAAAATACCATGGTATTTTTTTTCTGTGATTACTGATCTCCTGCTCACAGATATAAAAGCTCGATCACTGGCTTTCCCCCATGCTAATTCATTATGCTTATTTTTTTATTCTAATTTTAAAATACAAAACAATTGCAATGAACTATAGGACTCAGATTTTTAAAAATACGCTTTCTTTTTCGAAAACTGTATCCAATCTTTCACTCAGAACGAAGATCACTAAATAACGAACGAACAAACGTCTTGTACTTTGCTGTTTTAACCCAAACCGGTGCATATTATTGCAATCACACAGCTTGCGATGGGTCGAAGTCAAAACACAACTGTTTAACATATTGTTCTGTCATTCACATGCGAATGAGTGTTCTACGAACATTCACTTGACGCGTATCGTACAAGTGCTTCCATTTCTCGGTGTTAGTATGTCTCTCAATTGAAGCGTAACATAGCAGCTAACCGTGGAAATGTGTACGAGCTGAAATACTGTCTGCTACAAAGTAATAGATGTGGAATAATATATTACAATTACAATAATTTTTTCCATGGTAGAAATTCATAGTAGTGTGAAATACAAAAATATACATTTTTTTCCTATGTTTTGAAATTTGGTTGCTATAGAATTAATAATTTTGTTTCGATTTCCTCGCGGCACACCAGCGGTCCATTCGTGGCACATCAGTGTGTCGCGGCATGCCGGTTGGGAAACGTTGATCTATGCATTTAAGAAAGATCAGCATATGAATCAGATCCATCTTGAGAAAGAAGTTGCCGGAAACTCTGTACGGATTGGACATAAGAAATACAGGTTAACGGCGAACAGAGTGTATAGTATTGTGTAAGAATATGGGCTGTGCCTTTGGAACACTATCTTCCTGGTTTGCCACACAATTTTGAGTTCCAGTCTTTTAAAATGTAAGCACTGTGACAAAAAGGACAATTTAGTAGCAATCCTTGTTACAGACTCTCACCCTGAGATATACTGTTATACCCGAAACTTGAAGTGTCTCAGCATATAGTCAAGTTTTTCATATTTGCTTTTTTGTAGAAACGGACAATGTTTTTATTACTTCATTTGTAAAGTCAAATTTGAAGAAAAAGCGTTTTCTCTAAATTATTTACATTTCTAGGACACGTTAAGTTCCTTTTTTCTTTTTGTGTGTCTGTATGTGTGTGTGTAGAATTTGTAAGTGTATCAATAAGTTTTGAGCTAACTGTATATAAGACTAGCAGCGCTTCGCACATCTACATAGAAAACTATTAATTCTACACTAATATCGGTCGTCTTTGGTTATTTTTTAAAAGAACCCCTTTCCCATGCCATGGGGTAGGGATGAACTTGAACATCATCAGAAGTGTTGCCGTTTAACTCAATGATCTCGAAAACTATCAATTCGACACTAATATCGTTTTTTTTCGACTATTTTTAAAATGTCAACCCTCCTACTTCTATCTCAAAGGTGGGGACTTAACTTGAACCTTAAGGGCATCGAATGTGTTCCGTTGACCTCATCCAGCTCGAAAATTATGAACTCGGCACGTATCCAGAGAGAGGTCACTGGGGGCTCGGGTCCCCTCGGAAACTCAAGCATGCTTTTAACAAACTTGTTTTTACCCTTTGGAGATTCTTTCGTTTCAAATTACTTTGAGTTAGTGTCCAAATCTTGGGTAATGTGTTGACGCAATAATAATAATAATGACTGAAATTTCGTTTCCGTTCTGTTTATAACTTTAATGTAATAGAACTATACACTCATCGTTTTCTTGCTACCAGTACTTTTGTTATGTGTTACAGCGGACAGTTTTCCTTAGTTACATATCTTTCAAAAATATTTATTTGATTTTGTTCGTATCACAATGTAGTTTGTTCAAAGTAAACCGGTTCTTAAAATGAAAGGTAAGAAAAATTTAAGAAGAGTAAAACACTTACATTATTACTTGTGTATTATTATTATTATTATTATTATTATTATTATTATTATTATTATTATTATTATTATTATTATTTTGAAAACAAATTGATATTTTAAAATATTAGAATTACTTGCTTACGAGGCTTCACGTTGGGCCCTTTCCGAAAAGAAAACCTGGAAACGTGCTTGATTCGAAACTAAAATCCGTCGTCCGGGATTATTTTTAAAATGCCGGAACGACTTTGTCCTGGTCCCCAACAACCTTTAAATCGTCGGTCAATATACAAAATTAGCTTAAATCGTCGTTTGTGAACGATTTGTTTTAATTTGTTTTATAGTATCCAAGACTCTTCTTTAAACGTTTTAGGATGTGAAAAGAGAAATAATTGTGTTGGGGCAGGAATGACGCCATCCTGGCTGCTCACATGCTTTGAATCATTGGTTAATGTAAGAAAGTGCTGTAAATTGTTTGTGATCAATTTTTTCATTGTACCAGTGTTTATTCGTTAATGACTTGAATCAACTGCTTGTACACGCGCAAACACTATAAAGTAACACCGACATCTTAGTAGAAGCTTGCAATGAAATGTGTTTTAAAAAAACTTTGGTAAACTATTTGAATGGGCCATTCTAGTAACATTTCCACTTCGGCCCGTGACGATTATTCATCATGTTCTATTTAACATAATTACAAACATCCATGCCACCGCTGGGATATTGAACGCGGGACATTCGAGTATCAGTGTTACTGCACTAGCGCGATGAGATAGGTTTACAGGTAAACAGAAATAAAACAAAATACATAATAACAAGCCGAAACACATGAGTACGTAAACTAAGATGACTATTCGTCCATGGATATGGGACACAGTCTCTAAAATAACACTTCATTGTTTGTGTCTTTAATTAAAATAATGTAAAATTGCAATATTAATAATAATGGTTGAACCAATAACAACATTTTACCAACAAAACCCAGTTCCAGGGAGGAAGACACATACCTAACAACTACCGGCCGCCAAATCTAAAAGAAACGTTTCCCATAAATCTTTATTGCACTACTCTCGTGTCTCCCGGCAAAATGACCCTATTTAGAGATTATTTTCTCTCATGAGTTACATACTATGGGCAGAAGAAAATTGAATCAATTCAGGTGAAGTTAGCAGTTCAAACAAACTTCATCACCATTATATGATTATTTTTTTTAAACCACATGTTAGATGAAGGCCTCTCCTATTCCTTTCCGCATATCTCGGTTAGAGCTTTCCTCATCCATGCAACTCAGAAAAATAACTGATTTCATCCAGTCAGTCCTCACTTCATATTCGGATGTCTGGTCGTTCTTTTCTTTGGGAATCCAGTGTAAAAGTCCGATTAATGTCCACCTTCCATCTGTTTGTCTAGCTATGTGAACGGTTAATCTCAACAATATCTTCTTCGCAGACTTGATTACATCTTCTACCTTCATTTGGAGCAAATCCATTCACTAGTATTCATCTGTGTCCTAGTTAGTTCTTTCTGTGTTCATGTCCCTGTCGTATCTGGATTACGCCGTGTAGGCGGGTTGTGGTCTTCTGGTCGATTGTCCCAGTTGGGACGAAAATAAAACAATACAAAGAAACAGCTTGGTCTAGTGGCTAGCACGCTTGCCTTCGGTGGGCATTGTACCGGGTTCGATTCCCGATGGAGGTACTGTCGAACAAAAAAGTGGTTCGGATTCCACTATAATCAGCAGGTCCACGTCTCCTTTAGCGGGCATGGCATACGCGTGGGAAGCTAAACTCAATCAAACCAAACCAAATCATTGTATGTATAATGTATTTTCTCATTAGGCAGTTCACATACTTGATTTTTTTAATGTTCAATCTATAATGTTTATTATTGTAATACTAACGTTGTCGGTAATAAACTTTATTTCATAACTACTATTGAAAAGTAGGGTCGTACAAGCATGTGCAAAAATACGTAAAAACAAATAAACTGCCTCTAAATATTAACTCGCGCCATTAATTTGTGTAGTTTCTCACTAAGTTTACTTTGTGTAATTGTCCGCAAATAGGGGTAATTCCGATCAAAACTGTTTATTGTTTGCTTTTTTTTTGGGGGGGAGGGTATTTTTCTGGTAACCGATATCGTTGAATAATCTCGCCCATTGCTTCAGAAAGTTAATGCTATGGTCTACTCTTTATATTAAACAAATTTCAAATTACCAAATTAATGTACACTGACGGAAATGGAAATCCCAACACCAAGAAGGAGTTATGATAGGTGGATGAAACTTGCATAGAATAATCATGTATATGTGTTATTACATTTATTCCAGTTCGAAGCAGTTGGGGGCGCGGTGGCTCAGTGGTAGAGCGTTCACCTCCGGTGCTTGGGGTCCCTGGTTCGATCCCAGCTCGCGCCGTGTGGACCTTGTGGTGGACAAACACTGTGCTCGTGGGTTTTCTCGGGGTTCTCCCGTTTCCTCCCACTTTTTTCATTTCATTCATCTCTCATCATCACCGTCTCCTTTAGCCTAACCGGCGTAACCGTGGGACGTAAAACTTAAAGATTTCATTTCATTTTTTTCAAGTTTGAAGTAAAAAACTTACAGCATGCAGTTGCACCGAAAGACGTAAGAGGACGATATTTGTCGTTAGTATTCAGTGTAGTCACCACCTTGTTGAATGCATTTGTCCACACGAGCAGGAAATCGATCATAGAGGTGTGGGATGTCATCCTGTGGGATTGCGTTCCACACTTGCTCCACCTGCAAGGTCAGATCGGCAATGGTCGTTGCTGGTTGAAGATGGGTCTGGAGGCGTCGTCCGATTTCTTTGTTTCTTTATGTTTGTATATTTAGGTAGCTTAATATTTAAACATAGTATTGAAGATACTAAGAAGAGAAGTAATTATACTCACCACACATGTTCTATTGAATATAAATCTGGAGATCTTGCCGGCCAAGGTAACACATTAACATCTTGGAGAGCACGTAGAGTTGCAGCTGAGGTATGGGGACAAGTGTTGTCTTGTTAAAATAGCACACCTTCCACGTCGTTCATAAACGAGAGAACAACGGGTTCGATCACCATTGTAATATAGACGTGCGCTCTTATGGTGTTAGGAATAATCACTAGCGGGGGCCTGTGATCATACGAAATCCCTCCCCATACCATAATGCCCGGAGTCGGACCGGTATGATGACGGCTACTACAGTTTGACAACAAACGTTCATCAGGCCGTCTCCTGACTAGTGTTGTAAAATTTCCAGAAATTTTGAACCCGTTGGTAAAAAACAGTTTTTTTTTTTCGGTTTCTTTCCGGAAAAATTGGGAAAATAACAAAAATCTTTGTATTAGGTTAATTTTACTAGTAATGGAACCGTTTTTTTTTTTCTCAAATGTGCGAAAGTATAAGTTGAGAAACTTCAATATTGTGAATATTTAAAAAAGTAAGTAATCGAAAATAAAACTGTCGTAATTATTCTTGAAAATTAATAGTCTGCACTCATTTCCTTTATATGCTTTTTAGTCGTTTATTCGTGGTTGTGCTGTTTAGTCGTTTATTGCTGGACTGTAAGACCTGCATACATACTACCATCATGAAGCGATTCTGTTGCAACAAATAGGGTTCTTGAATGAAACTGAGTTCTTAATGTGCTCTTGATCTGGTGAAATGTAATTAATTTTAACCAAAATACTTCTTAAAAGACACAGCAGTAGGCAAATTTCACTAATACCCATGTGCTAATACATACAATTATTATTATTTAATATTTCAATATACAATTTTATATAAACTTTATGCACAAAATTTTCCTGTTTTCTAATGTGACAAATTGTATAAAAATGAAAGTGACTATATTTGTAACTTAACTTTTGAACCACCCGACCGATCTCGATAAAATTTTCAACATAGATGGGGTTCGGGCCTAAGATGGTTTTTATCATTTCACTTTGAAGGTGCAACTTGGAGGAAGGAAGGGGGATATATATTGAAAATGACCAATATTATTGTCGAATCCATAGTTTTCGAGGTTGCTGAGATAAACAGTAACACTTTCGATGCCGTTTAAATCCAAATTCATCCCCGCAAATTGGGGAAAGGGAGATATATATATATAAAAAAGTGATGGAAAATGATAAACATTAGTTAGTGTCGAATCCATAGTTTTTGGGGTCGCTGAGATGAACATTGACGCTACTGATGCCGTTTAAATCTAAATTCAGCCATTATCAGTACTCCTGAAGGGGAAGGGTGACATGTAATTAAAAATGACTAATAGTAATATCGAATTCATAGTTTTTGGGGTCCCAGTTCATTGGTGATAGTTTTGGTACCCTTTATGTCCAAAATGAAATGTATTGTCCCCGTGCGAAGAACGCTTATTTTACCAGTATTTACAGACGTGTTCAAATTATTAGATACACACTCGAAAAATTGAAAATTGATGTAGGAGTCCTAATTTCAGAGTTCTAAAACATTTAATTTAATGGTTAAACAACCAATATAGGATCTTTCGTTTGTTTACTGTACAGTTGAAGTGGTGATATCACCGTTGAACAGCAGATGTTATTAGTGAGGGGGAAGGGGGAATTCTGAAAGTGGCGTTTCAGTTGTAGATAGTCTTCGTGGTTCCTATCAACAAGTTACAGTCTGAAGTGTTGTGGTTGCTGTCGTAAGAAGTTAGCAACATTCAAAGCGTTCAACAGTTCGAATGGGCCCATTTAAATTGATCGTGACGTGTTCCGTGTATCAATCTTTTATTCTGTGTAGTCCAGTAATTGCAGCTTAATGGGAAAAGCAAAAGATCTTTCTCCGCGTAAAATGGAAGTTACCAAAATACTTCTGGTGCAAATAATATATACACGGCAATATATTGCTAGAAGAGTTGGGATAGAACAAAAATATGTGAGTAGAATTTCTGTTGAAATGAACAAGAGCCAAAATAGGGTTGGGAAGTGTGGGCGAAAACCAAAGCTATCGCTAAGAGGTATCAGAAAACTAAAAAGATTGGCGCTGGGCAACAGAAGTGCAACTTCTAATAGACCTAAGCATACAAATGGCTGAGAATGGCGCAGACATTTTGCCTGAAAGTGTTCAAACGATTCTTTGTGCCGAGGGAATAAAAGCGCACGGTCAAGAAAGAAAACAAATGTTAGAGTCTACTCCAATCATGGCAAAGGAGCGCCTCGAATGGGCACGAGGCCAAGAGTTGATTGAGTTGGCTTGATTTTGATTTAACTTATATTGGACTGCAGACGATTGGAGAATAGTGTGTTTCAGTGATGAATCATGTATCTTTGTGTCTGGTAAATGTTCACGTTCACAATATGTGCGACGTTGACCTGGGAAGAATTCAAGTTAGAATGTCTTTAATAAACCGTGAAGCATCCTAGTTCAGTCATGGTCTGGGGCGTGATCTCTGTCTTCGGGCCTGGAAGACTGTATATAGTAAAGGGGACAATGAATCACGACCAATACCTACAAGTTCTTCAAGAAGAACTGCTTTCCCAGACTGCACTCTGGTTTGATGACGTACAATTCATCTTTATGCATGGTGGAGCCCCATGCCACCGGGCCAAGGCTGTGGCAAAATTCTTCGAGGACAACGAAATTAGTGCTTCTCCGTGGCCAGGCACCAGTCCTGATATGAACCCGATTGAAAACTTTTGGAGCTTCATGAAAGAAAAGCTAGAGAAGAAGCACATTAGAACCAAACTTCAAGTGATCAAGGAGATCAAAAAATTGTGCTATCTGACTTGAAGGCAAAATGTGCTAAACTCGTACATAGGATGCCACAAAGGATAAAAGACTTAATAAAGAATAAGTCTTCATAAGAAATATTAATCTTTGTGTGAGAGATAATTTTCTTGTAAGTATCCCATTTTATTTTTTGTTCCCAATTTGGATATACACACTTTATAGTTATTATATTTGAATGTTACGTACGCATGTTTTATTGATATTGAAAAGCATATGCCACACGCACTAGACATTAGGACAGAGTTATAAAGTAGAAATTTGGACTAAGTTCTAACGTATTTTCTCACGTAATATTGTAAGAACAGTAAAATATTCAGAAACTGAATGTTGAGTCTGATAATTTGAAAATAGTCTCATATGTTAAATTCTTTAATATATTTCTCGCACATCAAATTTACACTTGTGCGGTGTATATGTATGTGTAAATAAAATCATCTCTCTTTCTGAGTTGTTCAAAAAATATACAAATAATAAAGAGTTTTTTTTTTTTTTTTTTTTTTTTTTTTTTTTTTACCAGAAATCAGAAAACTGTAAGGTAAAATTAAAACATGTTGCTTTAAGTATTTTTCCTGCTAGCGAAATATATTGTATATACGCTGCAGACACGTTACAGCAAATAAGATTAACATCAGGCAAAGAAATAGTTTTTTAAATTATATTTTCTGGTTTTTGCCGATATTTCCGAAATATTTCTAATGGGTTCAAAATTTCCGGAACTTTTATCAGCACAAGTAAGATACATATCTCCATAAAATAGGTATATTTGATTTTAACACACCGGTATTAAATAAAATGATTTTGGCCCCGTTATTATAACATTTCCCTGCCATAAAGCTTGAACTTCATAAGATTGCTTAAGATAATTTAAATGCGTCTACATCAGTCTATATTAATTAAGCAAACTTAGGATTATATTAGAATGTATCGACACATTAGCATAAAAGACAGTAACTTTATTTTCTTATGTTATGGGTCCAAGTAAATGGCAACGTTGCATTTTAAATTTAACATTCGGAGTATAAAGAGTGTACAGTCCAAACGTCTCGTCCGATTAAAAAAAAAAATCCTTCACTTTAGATTGAAAACATCATATTTGGAGACGGTTTTCCCTCTTCCATTTTGTTGTAACTCTGATAATAACAGAGTTACCATATGTCAGGTGACTTTTGAGACACCGTATATATATCGCCGTGTGTGTGTGTGTGTGTGTGTGTGTGTGTTTGTGTGTGCATGTATGTATGTACCGGTATATATTAATGTAAAATTTGGCACTCTTATTGAAAAATGTCTGATTTTTTTTTTTTTTTTTTTTGAATTTCCAAAGGAAATAAGAGAAAATTGCTGTTTAGCCCCCTTTTGGGGGTGTAAACACAGAAGTTCATTTTTCTTATGGGAGATTCAATGTTAAATTTTGGAAGCAGTTTTCTCCAATACTTATTCGTAAAGATTTTGGGGCAAATGAGTTGTATTTGCTACAAAATGCAAAAACACTCATTTACAAAGCTAATAAAGCCATCTCAAACATTAATTTGGGAAGGCCACCCTTTTGGGGAGCAAGGGGCGTAAAAAGGTGGTGGGTAATATGTTAGCAAAATATCAAAATTTATTTTCGGAATTCCAGTAAGCGTCAGATTAATCACGAATGTCACAGTATTAATGCTCCAGTACTCCTTACATATAAGAATGACTTATAATGGAGCTACAGCCTTCTTTCAAAAATAAAAAAAAAATCACCATAAATATCCTTAGTAGGGACTACGAAAAGAAGGTATATTTTGTTAATTAATGTGAAATTTAGCGTGGTTGTAGCAAAAAGTTATGAGTTTTCACATCTGGAATGTTATTTTGGTAACCACCGCCTTAGGGGGGCACAGGGGACGAAGCTACAAATAATGGATCTTTATAAAAAATACAAATTTTGTTGCGGAAATGCCAGTGAGCACTCACAAATGTCACAGAATTGATATTCCAATGCTCCTTGCATGGTCAATGACTTATATGGGGCTAGAGCCCGCTTCCATAAAATGAAAATGAAATCACCATAAAGGTCCTTATTACTGACATAAAAGAAGAAGGTTTTTTTTTTGTTAATTAATGTGAAATTTGGCGTCATTGTAGCAAACAATATGCATTTATGAAATCTCGAATGTTATTTTTATAACGCACCGCCTTATTCGGGCACAGGGGTAGAAGGATTTTTTGGTGGATATTTATAAAAATTTCAAATTTTATTTTGGAAATTCCAGAGAGCATTAGATTAATCACAAATGATATAAAATTAATATTACGATGCTCCTTGCATGTGCCAATGTCTGATATAGGGCTACAGCCACCCTTCCAAAAATCATATAATTTATGATAAATATCCTTAGCAGAGACGTACGGCAAGAAGGAAAATAAATATGCTTTACAATTAATGTGCAATTTGTTATTATTGTAGAAGAATGTTTTGATTTTTAAAAAATCTCGAATCTAGTGTAAATGAATATCGTCTTTCAGTGTACCAGATTGAGGATATAGCTTCGTTCTTTTGGCATCACTGGAATATAATCAAAGACTTTTGTGTTTCAAAAAAAAAAAAAAAAAAAGGACTCTTCTTATAGCATAAAATTACACATACAAGTCACCAGCATATTTCTGCACACTTAAGCAAACCAGGTCGAAATAGAACACAAAAGGACAATGGAAAATGCCGCACGTACCACGAACGAAAACAATCTTAATCAGAAGTAATATTTTAAAAATTAAGATTCTAATAGATGACCTTTAAGCTTCAATATTGTTTTCTTTAGTCAGAAAAAGTTATATCCTTTCCCTACTTCTTACACAATAACTTTATGATCCCACTTTCCACGCAGTAGCTTACTCGTATAGAGCACATGTAAGCACGTCAGGAAATCGTATACTATGGACACATGATTGTAGTAAAAACACATGTCTCGCGAGGAATAAGGATCAGGTTGAGTAAGGCTATACTGTAAACCCAAGAAAACATATTATTCTTTTTCGAAAACAACACTTTTCTTGGCTCAGTCGTCATTAACTAAATTGCTTAAAGATTTCATTAATCTAAGTGTAAGACAGATAAAATGAACTTACTTTTATTCAGCCCCCTGTGCCCTCCTAAGGCGATGCGTTACCAAAATAACATTCCAGATGTGAAAACTCATAACTTTTTGCTACAACCACGCTAAATTTCACATTAATTAACAAAATATACCTTCTTTTCGTAGTCCCTACTAAGGATATTTATGGTGATTTTTTTTATTTATTTTTGAAAGAAGGCTGTAGCTCCATTATAAGTCATTGACAATCGTGATTAATCTGACGCTTACTGGAATTCCGAAAATAAATTTTGATATTTTGCTAACATATTACCCACCACCTTTTTACGCCCCTTGCTCCCCAAAAGGGTGGCCTTCCCAAATTAATGTTTGAGACGGCTTTATTAGCTTTGTAAATGAGTGTTTTTGCATTTTGTAGCAAATACAACTCATTTGCCCCAAAATCTTTACGAATAAGTATTGGAGAAAACTGCTTCCAAAATTTAACATTGAATCTCCCATAAGGAAAATGAACTTCTGTGTTTACACCCCAAAAGGCGAGCTAAACAGCAATTTTCTTTTATTTCCTTTGACAATTTGAAAAATTCAGATATTTTTCAATAAGAGTGCCAAATTTTACAGTGGCGGATCCAGGATATGATTAAGGGAGGGGCTAAACCATATTTTGACGTTTTATCCAGTGTAAACCATGATTGAAGCCCATTTTATCCAGTGTATATCTGAGGGTCAAGAGGGGCTGTAGCCCCTATAGCCCCCTTGGATCCGCCCTTATATATATATATATATATATATATATATATATATATATATATATAGCTGCGGATCCAGGATATGTTCAAGGGAGGGGCTAAACCATAATTTGCCGCTTTATCCAGTGTAAAGAAAGTAGGATTGAAGCCCATTTTATCGAGTGTATATCTGAGCGTCAAAGGGTCTATGGCCCCTATACTCCCCCCTTTGGATCCGCGATATATATATATATATATATATATATATATATATATATATATATATATATATATATATATAATGCTGAAATGTTATAATAAGTTGTGTGAAATATTGAAGGGAAATTCTTCTAGATACGCTGCAATACCAGTAGATAACCTAGCAGTGTTGTTAACGCAGCATAAAGTTGTATTTTCTCAAATTTCACTGCGTAAGGTATTACATATTTCTAATTTAGATATTAAAATACAACCACAATACCGCATACATTATTCAGTGTAACAAAGGACAATACAGTATCACTAGCATCAACATTTTGGAGATCTCTAATAACTCAAATGGCATGGACGGTGCAATGCGCATCAATATTGTATCTTAGCGTCAAATACTATTATTATGGTGTAATGTATTTGGAATGAATGAAGGAACAAAGTTACAAAAAATGGAAAATTTAATTTTATCTAGACTTTACTTCGAAAACATGCTGGCATATCATGTCTTATCATGTAGATGCTTCCAAAAAACTTAAATGATCATAATGCCATTTAAAACACTTATTCTTCAAACCGTTTAAAATGACGTATTTGTGTTAAATTTTTATAATGATTGTTGCTTTGCTTCTATAACATTACAAGAATAGTTTTTGGTGGTTTTAATTACAAGTCGCAGTTACATTATTTTAAGCCGTGTTGCCCACAGAAATAAATTGCTAAATATTATTCTAAATATAGTGCAAATAGCGTAGCTAAGCTGCAAAATATTTTAAAATTACTCTTTATTTGTTTTATAGTGCAATTGTGTATTCTATAGTGCTTTCAAAAGAAGACGGTTTTCATAGTCTTTGGGTTACAGCAATACATGTAAATGCAAATTCTAACTGAAATTAAATATAAGTCATAAATTTTCAGTAATACTAGTTGATCCCACTAAGCCTTAGGCCTAGTGTACACTTTAGATTAAAATCGTGCTTAATTAAAGTTCTAATTACACCCTAATTACATTTCACTTGCTTTAGTTTGACCAGCGGCCACCTGAAAATCGATCCATACCCAAGGTGACCAGAACTTTTACTTTCAAAGACGGGACGCATACGAATCGGCGACGAGGGGGGAGGGTGACTTCCACATTGCATTTTGGGACTCAGCAATGTTTTCAATTTACAAAATACACAAGTAAGAATGATAACACAGCATTTCTAACTTAAGTACTACCCAACAATACTTTTAACAACTTGAACACTCAGAATTCTCACTCAATCCCCACTTGAACCACAGAACACTCAATTTTCATTTGAATATTCAGAAGTTTTAGGCACGGCTGAACCTTCCCAATGAGTATTGGTACGGAAGAGTGCAGAATTTGCATTGACCATTTGTATTTTGAATAGTAATTACGAGACACCTGGGTCATGTTTGCTTAAAAACGGGACATTTAAGCGTCCCGTTTGAGAATCAGAAAAAAAACGGGATAACGTTTGAAAATAAGGGACTGTCCCGGCTAAAACGGGACGTCTGGTCGCCTTGCCCATACCATATAACTGTATGCAATTCTTCAAGGGCTTACGGTTAGTAATACACATTGTGTTCATTTTTGGTTTGTTTTGTTTTAGTTTAACGTCCCCACGATTATGCCAGGGCAACTAAAGGAGACGTGCAGCTACTGATTATAATGTAATCCGAACCACTTTGGTCGTTCAACTTTACCCCCACTACGAATCGATCTCGGTACCACACGAACCGAAGTCAAGCATACTAGCTGCTAGACGAAATGGTGGTACTCACATTGTGTTGATTAAATAATTCAGCCAGTGTTTGCCAGATCCGAAGATCAAAAAGTAGCGTGTCTCTGCTTTGAAAGTAACGGACTTGAACTATTTGTAGCCCAGATATATAGAAATAAATTATTTGGCAACTAATGACTGGTACTAATGAAACAATTTTAACATGAGCTGGAAAATGTGCTGGACGTATTGCAAGAAGATATTATGATCGATGGACGAAAACAATTCTAGACTGGATCCCAAGAGATAAAAACTGCCTAGGAAACGTCCAAGAACCACTGGGAAGTAACCTGGAAAAGAATTGCCCAAGATACATAGTTGTGGAGTAAACCTGGAAAGACCTTCATCCAGTAGTGGATTGAGAATGGTTGATTATGATGATGGTGATTATTTATTATATCTGGACCTCAGAGGTAAACTGAACTAAGTCATAATTTCGTAATTTTACAGAAGAAGCGAAAGACCGGTTCCTTAACTAGGACCTATAGTACTGTTTTTCAAACTATACTAAGTAGTTACAAAGTAGTAGGATGCTTTTAGTCTTATATTATTACATTATTATCCTTTATTCAATTCTCAGAGTAGAAATTTTGTAGGCCTGGCTGGTTTTTTCTAGACGCTTATGGGTGAGGGCCAGGGGACACTGCCCCAGTTGCTCTTGCCTAGTTACGGCACTGGATATATGCTTATGTAATGCAAAACGACCTTATGGACTTGTATAAGAAATATTGTACTTAAAGTGAGACGCGAACTATGCGACTTTGAATCTAACTTGTTTGGTGATCCAACCCAAGAACACACATAGCAAAGATGAGTGCCGTAGCTCCTACCACAGGTTCGGAAAGTTCGTGATATAAAGTATCAATTAAACATTGAGATGTGAAACGGTATTAAAGCATTTGATCAATCTGAAACAAAATATATAATAATTTACCCTATTTGTGCAGATAATGAACGTTATATTGTCATTCTGTCAATACTGGTATACTACAATATGCTATTTTTAAAATGACAGTCAAAGCAGAATGCATTTGATAATAAATGAGATATTGTAAAATTTCAATTTCGGTATGGTTAAATACATTCATGCTGCTATAGGTTGCGTTATCCGTTAGGAGGAATTGAACAATTCTGATTCAAACGAAGTAAATAAACTACTGTATACTACTGGAGTTAATTTAATAGAATTTAATTGTATAGGGAGTTCTGAAGCTATATGAGACTAAGTCTATTGCTGAAAGTAAATATGGCTTACTATTAGGGTTTTATCCCAGGAATGATATACCCGCTGACGATTGAACCTGGAATACACGCCTGGAAACCATTAGCGCTAGCAAATCAGGTATGAAGATGTACACCATACCATAATTCTGATAAAAATGAAGGCAAAAATAAGAAGCGGAAACGACAGACTGTGCGATAATAATACGTTCACAATTTTAATTTCACACTATTTATTTCGAGACTTTCGAGACGAGACCGAGACTTGGTCTTCGAGACCGAGACCGAGACAAGCATCTGTTGACCGAGACGGCGATTTTTGATTCGAGACGAGACCGAGACCACTATTTATCAACCAATACGAGACCGAGACTGTATGAAGTCTCGTCTCGTCTCGTCGCGATACCATCCCTGTGTTGACCAAAAGGAGATCGAGATCGAGACTGTGATTTTTGACTCGAGACGAGATGGAGACCGAGACCGCTATTTATCAACCGAGACGAGACCGAGACTGTATAAAGTCTCGTCTCGATGCCATCCCTAACATTTAAACATTTCTAGCACATAAATAAATACATGATTTTTGGTAATGTAAGCAAATAAACATCCGGGACTCTAGTCATAAGAAAAGAGACTATCAAAGAGGAAATGGGTTTACAAGTAAAACAATAAGAGATTGACACTTGATCAATTTAGTTTATTTTATGGTGAGTTGTGAAATAATTCGGATAGTCTATTTTAGCTATTGCTGGATATCTGTTACTTATGTTGATAATTTTTATTTCATTTTTCTTCAGTTATCAATTTATTCAGTTCACAATTACTATATTCCTTCACCAATTTCATTCCATGGTTTCATTTTCATTTCTCTGTTGCTTTAATCAATGCTACTTATTTTTCGCAAACACTAATCTTTTTAGTGCCAAGTTTGATATGTTTCCGTAGCTAGCGTTTGAATGAACTGAAGTCTGACGCCAGGCTACGTATGTATTTTCCTCTTCTTGTCCCCTAAGGTATATTAATGGATTTCCCGTTCCAAAAATTCCGAGAAATAACACATATGAATTATCGGGATATAATTTTTCTGATATAGTTTAACTAAAACTAATTAACCATTCAAATTATCTTTAATCGCTTTCATTACACTTGCGTCAAACAATCCATAACAAAAACAAAAATGATGATGGATGGAAGCATTCAAACAAGATACAGACACACATACTTACATACAGATAGAGAAAGAGAGAGAACGAGAGTCAGAGAAACTCTGCTACACGAGGCAGACAGTTTACTCTCGGAAGTACAACTAGATAGAGTCTTTCTTCGTGTTCAGTTCTATTATGTCATGGCAGAAAAGGCAAAATAGGTCAGCAATGAAAACAACTGTCAACTATGTTCAAACAAGCTATTAAGTCTGTCAAAGTGTGGTGGTCCACAAGAATACGTGAAACTTTCGAATTTTCAGTCATATATTATGCTATATTCGAAGAACCTTGGAACACTAGTCGTGTGTCAAATTGACCCATGGATCAATAATCTCGTTTACATTGATTCACAAAGTTACTGGGACTACCAGATTTGTTTATTTAATTTTCGTAATTTTATTAGAAACCAACTCTCTTCTTCTTGAAATGAAAGCAGAGATAGCTAAGATTAATCTTTGGTAGTTAATATCTTTAGTTATAATTAATCTGTTCGACAAGCGTTTAAAATACCTTTAAGGAAGATCGAAGATTTTTCTACAAAAATGTTCAACACAAGTGTGTTTTAAATTTTTAAAGTGCATCCCTAATCTGACCTAAATATACAATGTTCAGAAAAAATGAATATTCGGTTTGGGTGTACCACTTCCAATTAATACCAGAATTTGGAAGTATCACAATTCTATAGAGATTACCCGATTCACTTTAAAAGCGATGTACGGGTGCTCTCAGATAGAGGTGCCTGTGTGTTTTCTTACATTCTCCTCCATTTAACCTTCAATATTTCTTTTTTCAGTTATTCTGAAATACACAGACGATATATACGTATATAAATATGCAATCTTCCGATTTTACATAAGCATCCTATTGTTGAATTTTTGATGTCATTATGTTAACGCTTTTATTATGTTACTATCAAATACATTCACTTTCAGTACTATGTATATTCAACAGCATAAAGACAGTCTATTTTTAAAAAGCTTGTACCTGAAAAAATTATGACTAATGAGAATCAAAAGATTCATTCAAGCGTCTAATTCCTACCTTCTAAAAGCTCTTAAAAATCCATCCCACTCCGCCACCCCTTTCCCCTTCCCCGCGCGCCATTCACTGCAGCCGCTAATCTTAGTCATCAAAATACAACTGAAACTAGTTTCCCTCTCCCCACTGAACATTCCGCTTTTGATTGGTTAAGATAAATCCGTAATGTTGGCTGCGCTTCAAAAAATATTATCTACTCAATGTTTCCATGTCTTGAATGAGAAGTTCACAATCAAACAACAACGCACTAGTGGTCACGTGATATGGGTGAATTATCTGATTCGTCAGTATCGTAGGTCGAAAACACGTAAGGTTGGCAACTTCAAAACGTTACTTAGAAACCACTTGGAAAAACAATGTAGATATGCAAATCCCTTCGAAAATTGTTAGTTCTCCTTTTTCATACTCTGTCAAAGTAATTAGAAGAAATGCTTAGCCCATATATAAATGTATGCATAAAGTTCATACACACAAAAAGAAATTAACATATAATATAGCTATTTTGGTTACAAAGAACCCTTGATAATTGCCGAAAATGTAGTTTTTTAAATATAAAACATACAATTTTAGAGCAGGGGAAAATTCAATTATTGTGAAGGTTTCCCACACTAAGAGCTATGAAACCCTGGAATTTCACAGGAAAATTCTAAATACTTTAGACACAACAATGGTTTAAAATATAAAATACATTTTTCTGTTTTGGGAAAAAGAAGTCCAGATAGAACATAATGAAACACCTCCACTTTTTGTCTTCAGAATAACCAACTTTTTTGTCTGTGGGTTGATAACGTAGTAGATAGGACTCATTATAATTATAACAATATAAAATGAACTTATTTAAGTATAAAAAGACAAAACAATAATATATATGCAATTCAAAGTAAAAAAAAGATGCATCTTCTATTTGGCCAAAAAATTACTATATACATTGAATATATTATTTGGAGTTGTGAAACGCATTAAACTGATGTAGGTAACCATTGTAGTAACTTTAGAGACCAAGAAAAATGTCATATAAATGCGAATAGTTATTGCCTACAGCACGTTACACAGAGACCTCTTGGTGCTATAGATAGATAGATAGATAGATAGATAGATAGATAGATAGATAGATAGATAATAAATAATCGACATTAATTAAATGTTCTTTGGATATGGGGAAGGAGAATTAACACAATACTTATCGTGATTATTCTGCCATTTTGATGTTTTTTGCTGCATCTGCTACATTAATTATTATATAAAACCAATAAATAAAAAGCTAGCTCTACAACGTACCTGATCAAAGACAAATAAGAATGGCTATTGCAATTTCTCTAACAATTAAAAACACATATGTTTTCGAAGATATCTATATCTATTGGCAAACCTAATGGCTAATGAATTATTACAATTTACTTATCTGGATACTTACCAAATACATTTTGAAAATGAACCTTACCTACCTGGAATTCATCTGGAACTACAATTACTTCTGATTATACCTACCGTTATAAATTGTAACCTAACCTAACAAAACAATATTATTACTATTAGGAATTATTAATACTTACCTGAAACTTTAAATTTAAATTCTCTGAGTGTAAGCATAATTAAATGTGGCAAAATTCTTTTTTATTGAGACATAAAATATGTACATTTGAAAGTTCATTTGAATATTGAACTATTAGTGTGCAAAATTTTGTAAAATAATTCTTCAGATGCATGTTTGTAATAGAACGAATATTATATTGTCTTGGTAAAAACACTGTTTGTATGTAATTCTGTTGCATTTTGTATTACCGATTTTGTTAATAAATTTATACTGTCATGTCTTTTTCAGCATTTTACATGACATTGCAAATATTTAGTTTCTTGTGATCTTACATGTTTCGTCACGAACCTAACATAAATTTTCTCGATTCCGCAAGTCGAGATGGCGACGTTTGACTGAGCCGCAGGTTCAGTTCTTCGTGTATTTCAGGGGGACTGCACCAAATAACTTCAACATCGTTGTATGAGTTTGATACAGTAACATCTGGATTATGCCAATGCAGGAAATGAATTGGAAGAAAACATTTAAATTTTACGGTATATATATGGAAAGGTGTTTAAAGAAAATACTATTGCAAGATGGAGCATTACACAGTTAAGGGAAAATAAAAAAATAATAGTTATACGTTTCAACAAAAGCACATGTAAGACTCAGCAGTAAATTTCTCATTCCTCGAATCATATGTAAAATTCTTATGACGAATTGAAACTCCATAACAAATTGTATCATCAACTGCAACTTCTTTAAAATCCACAATATTCATTTTAGTTCTTCTTTCGTTTACAAATGTGCTCCATCTTCTGCTAGAACTAATCAACTTTACTGAATAATGTTTACCAAATTCTTCTTAATCGTTATACTTTTCCGTATTTCCACATGGTATTCTCCAAATGGGAAAAATTAAATACATTTCTAATAATCTTTCTCTGCCTCATCTGATATATTTACTTAATATTTTCTCTTGAAAATACTTCATTCCCATCATTGTCAAGATAAATATGTTTCCCTTCTCAATGATCATATTTATAATTATATTAATTTTTATTTACAACTAACAGATGAAAACCTTTAGTTGCAAGTCCAGGGATATCATATTGTCTCAAGTAAAATTGAGTACTTACATAGGAATCAAATAATTGCTACATCATTCTCGTTATATTGATACATGTAAAATAATATGCAATGTTTTGTTTTAATAAACTCAGTTTTACCTTTCACTCCTAATTAGTTTCCAATTTCATTGTAAGCATTCCTATCTCCAAATTTTCTAAAATTACTTTTCCACTATGTGATTCACTTGCATATGTTTTTTTCTCAAAATTTGTATAAAACATCTTGTGCACTGTTAACATTTTTAAACGTAATTTCCAATTCCCTGTCCATTTGACTTCTTTGTAACCAGTTAAAATTCCTAGCGTTAATCTCAATGAAAACGGAATTGTAATATCCTACCTTTTTCAGATATGAATTTATATATATTACTATTCAAAATATAAAATATATATTTATTATAAATGTGCTTTGTTTTAAAAATCATTACTGTTATTGCATTACTAAATCGAATCAAATTATAATTATCTTCCTTTATTTTTTATCTCAGTTGTACACATATTATCTCTTGTTACAGGAAAAAAATAATATATTAAACGACTATTATAAAATTTTAGGTTTAAGTTCTGCATCCGCAGTAAGTGATTACTTAGTTTACTGCTGTTTACTTCTTTGAGTTTTTCGTCCCATGATATGCCGATTAAGCTAAAGAAGATGATGTTTACTTCTGTATATATTCATCGCTTGCAGCAAAGGATTCACCATCTAACTTTAATAAACCTGGGTTATACCAAAATAGTAAACTTTGGAAGCTTGTCTTCCAAATGTAATACGCTCTTTTCTAAAACTTTTCCATACTCAAAACCAAGAACTGTTTTTATACTCAGTTTTGTTGCATGTTTATTATATGTTCCTATTTGTACTCTATTTTCCAATCAATGTTCTGCTAGTGTTACAGATATAGTCTAAGATTCTAAGTATTCTTTAAGATCGTTTTGGCTATATTTCACTTCTGGAATAACAACTTCTCTATCACCATTTTTAAACGTATCTTTTAATTCTCTAATATGTAGGTTAAATATGAATTATGAAAGCTAAGCACAGCAATATTTAAGTCATTATTATTTCTTAATATGTAGTAGTCCTACCATAATATGTAAACATATTATTTTAATTTAAATATTCTTTTCAGTTGTTATATAGCCAATGAATCAATATGATTTGCGTAAAGAATGTTTAGGAGGAAAACGGAATTAAACATTCGGAAATTAGAATACTATTTTAAGAAGAGAACTATTAAATTGTATTTTGTTAACTAAGTTCTTAGTAGTTTAATCACTTTATCAGGATTAACATTTGATGATAACTAATTTTATTAGAGTAATTATTCATGTCACCGTTTATACAGTCATGACACCATCTTTCGCCACAGTTAGCGATGTACTAATCGACTCGCCCTCTATACTAAACACTACCAAGAAGAAAGATGAATGTAAAAGATATCGCTACTCTTCTTACACATTAGTATAACAATTAGAGATTTTAGAGATTACTATAACATTAAGTGCAAATATGAATAAGTAGTATATTTAATATTGCCATTAAAACTCAGAAAAACAATTAAAACAGTTCCTCTGCATTAAATGTGTAAACCTAACATTCGTATTAACTAGAATGAAGAAAAATGGTTTAGAAAATTGGTTAGAAAGATAACTTTAGATTCATTACCTCATGATATTATACATCTTACTTCATAGTTTTATCTGCTTTAATAAAAAGTTTATTTTATTTTGTTTTACTGCAGCTAAGTTATCTAACTAATACAAGTATATTTATTTTATATATATTCAAAATGAATAAATTATTTTAAATTTTAAATAATACTACAACAAAAAAAAGTAATAATACAGTAAAGGTGATACAGTAACGTTTTATCTAGTATTGACTCTGCTGTATGATTTAAAAAAAAGCAAAAGTTATTCTATTACTGTTCTTGATTATTTTATACTAGCAGCGTTCACCCCGCTTCGCTGCGGTCACCCCGGAACGCAATAAACTTTGTTACTTAGATAATTTTTACTTTTTCGCTTTCAAATTGCAGTAAATGTTAACATTATAGCGCCTGTCATTTATGTTAACCCGCCGAGTGACACGGTCATGCGGGTTGCATATAAATACGTTTATTTTTATACCTATGATGAACTAACAAAGGATTTGTACGTTATGGGCACTTGAATGGTCAATTATCTCAAGACACTGGTAATTAAAAATTAAAGTGATATGATAAAAACCATCTAGGGTCCAAATCCTAATAACCCCCCAAAAATAAAAGAAATTGGTTCAGCCGTATTAGCGTGATGAGCTAACAAAGGATTTGTGCGTTCTCTTTTATAATATAGATTAGAAAATCTAGTAAATTTTCGATTTTATTTTACAAGAGTAAACGTGAATATTCGTATCGATTTTCTCTCCTAAAACATTTTTAAATCTCTAAAAGCATAGTAGGATGAAATGTTAATTTCCTATGAATCTTTCGAGAAGACGAAATTAACTTTAAATCTGGGGAAGAGATATTGTTTTAGTTTTAACAAGGTATGATCCAGTTTATTAGAATATGATTATAGACTTAAAGTAATTCATATGACAAGAAAGATAAATAACCAAAAGTTATTTACTGGTTATTTATCTTAACTGAAGCGAACTTAAAAAACGAACTGAAGCGACGTAATTGTTGCGAGTTGCAGTAGACAAACTCACTAGGACTTGGTATGGAGTCAGATCATAGTCGTTGCTTAGCTACAATCGGGTGGATATCAATCCGAAAACTTAAAACTATACCTCAACTTTTTCGAACTAAGATCCCCACACCTCGCTCACAGGTTTTGTAAAGCTGGTTGCGAGGTCATAATGTCTGATAGGCTGAGGTAGAAGTTAAACGGGTAAAGAAAAAAGTCATTCATGAATGACTCAATATATAAATGCCCAGTGAATTAATTTCTTGTCTATATGTGTAACTCTAGTGTATAGAGTAGCTATAGTTTCAAGTTATCACTTCGCGAAATCAGTTCAATTAAATGGTTATTCAACAGCAAGGCATTTCAGTAACTAAGGTTTGTATAACATATCTTTTTTCAAAGATGCTATTTCTTTCTTGTCGAAATAGCTATCAAGAAATGGCTTGATAAGAGCCAATCATTTTCATTTCCAGATAGTAATTATTCTCTTTCTTAGAAAACTTAATGGATTCTGTTTGTTGGAATGAAGACAAATTCTAGTGGATAACTGATTTATATCGTATTGCACTGAGATATGTCTGTTTTTTTTATCTAGTTGCAAAAATTATCCAGATTATTGTTGCGTTTGCAATTTCCGTTGTTACTTGTGCCATACGACTACAATACTTGTGCAGTCGCTTTTCACTGGAATTTCACAGATGTTGCATATATGATATTATTACAGTTTTCTATATAATCAGTTGTAGAATTAGATGTCGGACTTGGAGACAGTGATTCCGACACTGAAGTTACTTTCATTAAATATATGATACTGTTTCTTCTCTCAGTGTGATCATCGTTACCTGAAGTAATGAGGTAATGTGTTATGTTTATATATGTTTAATGGTGTACTGTATAAGGAAACTTGGATTACAGAAATAGACTTAAAGGCATATTAGAGTGAATCTAGATATAAAAATTATCTTCTTTCACATTTAAAATCACTTTCCATAGTGCAATGGTTTCCAAGATGGTGATGAAATACCGCATAGATTGTAAACTATGAATCTTATCATCCCATGTATTTCTGGGTTGACATATATTTACATTTATTTTATGTTTGCAAGTATAATGTTGTTCAAAGCATTTCTATTTTTCCTTTATATTTTTCCCGCGCCTCCACCATGTAATGCTTGGTAGAGTCAAATGGTAGACCGGGTGTCTTTCCCCTTTACCAATTTTTATTACAAAATAAATACAAGTGTCTCTAATTCAATGTCTCTTCCTCAATGACCAAGTGAAGGAATACTAAATGTTTTGCCGGGTGCCCCTTCCACTCATGACAGTTTCCAGAACACTTTGGCAGGTTGCTGGTTAGGCTTGGATTATAAGTTCAAGATGGAACCCTAGCCCAGTGCGACATAGGGTAAGGAAGAGGTGCTGCTAGTCCACAGCGACATAGGAAGGTAAAGGTTAGGCGATCAGTTTGTCGATTGATGCTGGGTCCCTCGGTGGTCCTCCTTTTATTTGTCCTCCTCGGGTCCTTCCATGAGGTCCGTCTGCTTCGGTGTTCCTCGGTCTTCCGTGTTGGCTTGCTGTCTGCTATGTTGTTTATAATTAATAGCACGTGTTGAGTTGACACGTTCGTCTGTTGTGATGTGGGGATCCTTGCAATATACATGTAACACAAACACCCCCTATATATATATATATATATATATATATATATATATATGTATATATATACGAGGGTTGGGGCAAAAGTAATGGCACTATTTTTAATTCTTGAAGATAGCAGTCCGGTGGGAAAATGTGACATGTACAGACGAAAGGACAAGGTGTTAACTACATGTGTGGTCAATGCATAGCACTGAAATATCGTAACACACTAGTTTATTACGGTAGTATACAGGCAATATGGGTTTCATGGTACGAAAAAATGATAACACAGTACGCATACAGTTGACATGACAAACCTGGGCCTGAAGACTCTCAACGTAATCACCTGCTACTTGCACCACTCGCACCACTCGCTGCCAACGATGCGGGAGGCGCTGAATACTATCCGCCTCAGCATTTGCCGCACCATCTCCGAATCGGGTCACCTGTTCGAGCATAGCATTAGCAAACCGCCTACCACGTAGTGATTCCTAAATCTTTCGAATGAGATCAAAGTCACAGGGCGTAATGTCAGGAGAGTACGGTGGGTGCTCCATTTCTTGCCAACCCCAACGTCGCAGTAGCTTCCCTACACACCCTGATTTATGTGGTTTAGCGTTGTCGTGCATGATTATTGCATTGCCCACAAGATCCGGGCGTTTCTCTCGAACGCCACCTGTCGCACTAGTAAGTCCCTGTAGTAATGTGCGTTCATTGTTTTGCCATGTGGAACAAACTGGCAAACAATGACAACCCTGACGTCATACGCGACGATCACCATCAATTTGACTGGGCAAGGATTCTGGCAGAACTTCTGTCTCCTTGGTGATCCAGCATGTTGCCACTCCGCGGACTGACGTTTCAGTTCTGGTTCGTATGCTCTGGCCCAAAATTCTTCGATAGCGATTATTCGTGACGAAAATTGATCGCCGTCATGTTGCCAGCGTGCAAGGTGGTCGGAGCATATTGCATAGCGCATCCAACTTTGAACTTCTGTCAGTGCATGCGGTACCCACCGCGATGCGATTTTGCGTAGTTGCAGCTTATTATGCAATATCATGTGGACGTTGTGTTTCTCCATACCACTTGCCTCCGCCAAATACAGTACCGTCCACCGTCTGTCTTCATCAAGGAGCTGCTCGATGACGACACATGTCACGTCGGACCGCACACTGACAGGTCGTCCCGAACGTTGCTTATCACTGGTTGACACACGTCCTTGCTGAAACTTTCCTACCCACCGTGCTACTGTCCGGCATGGTAGAGCATTATTCGCAAGGGTTTCCACTAATTCACTGTGACATTCCATAGCATTTCTCCCTCGGAGAACGGCAATTTTGATGTAAGCGCGCTGCCCAATATCGCACGACTCTCACCAACTGACTGATTTCACAGCCCTCGCTGTGCTACTACCAGCTACCACAGAGCCATCTGTTCGTCTCCATACATACTATGCATACAGAACTTCCACACGACCAGTGTTGGGCAAATTTCAATTGAATTAACAATTAACAATTAATCTGTAAATTTAATTGTTAATTGCAATTAACAATTGAAATAAGTAATGGTTAATTGTTAATTGCAGTTGGTCATTGAAAAAGGAGAATCAATTGCGGTTGATCAATTGATTGAAAGTAATTGCAGTGGAAAGTAGTTGTAATTGAATTCTGTAATTCAATTGCAATTGAAATTAATTGGCAATTGATTCAATTGCAATTGATTTCCACAGCAATTACTTTCAATTGATTGATCAATTGCAATTGATTTTCACTGATTAATTTTCAACACTGTAGTTCAGAGAGGACGTGGGCAATGAAAACTTTAGCCACGACCAATTGGCTCACCACCCGTCGTGACCCACGACACACCGTGACCCACTCTGACCCACCACCCACCATAAACCACTCTTACCCACTGTGACCCACAGACCCACCAAAACGCATTGTCATCAACTCTGACTCATGATTCACGACCTCTTCTCTACTGACTAAAGAGTTTAAACTTGTAATAAAACAAGCCTATAAAATTATCACTCATCGGAGTTTGAATTTCTACGATCAATCGTTCAAGCACCGCACTAATACAATAACTGCGGATCTGACCTTTCTAATATAAATAAAATAGAGTTTGTCGTGTGTCTGTCTGTCTATCTTTGTGCGGCCTGTGGACGATACGAGTGGACCGAAACTTTTAAAATTTGGTCACGGGTACCTTGGTCTAGGCCCCAGACCAAGACGAAGAGTTTTTTTTTTTAATTTCTTACTAGGGGGTCTCCAGGGGACGCTTACCGGGACCGGCCTGGGGACCAGAAAAGTCGACCGAGAGTTACCAAATGTTGGTCAAAGATACCTTGGTCCAGGTCCCACACCAAGGCAAAGCGTTTCCAACAAAATTCGAACCAGGGGGTCTCAGGGGGGCGTTTAACAGAACATGTAAAATTAGAACGATATCAGTGTCGATTTCATAGTTTTCGCGGTCGCTGAGATCAATGGTGAAACTCTGATCGCATTAACTTCCAAATTCACCGTGTTCGGCTGCGGGCCGTGGGTCAACGGGGGGGATACCGAAACGTAAAAGTAATCCAAAATGACCGATATTAGTGTCAAATCCATAGTTTTCGCGGTTGCTGATATCAATGACGACACTACCATTAGCGATGACTTTCAAATTCATCCACCGTTGTATGCGGGCCTTGGGTCACCAGAGGGGGGAATTCCGAGACATGTAAAAATAATCGAAAATAACCGATATTAATGTCAAATCCATAGTTTTCGGGATAGCTGAGCTCAATAGTGAAACTCAAGACCACGTTTACTTTCATATTTAGCCCACATCAGCTAAGAAAGGGGGCATTATAAAGGGGATCACGAGACATGTAAAAATAATCCACAATGACCGATGTCAAATCCGTAGTTTTCGCGGTGGCTGAGATCAATGGTGATACTTTCATTAGCGATGATTTTCAAATTTAGCCACCATTGTATGCGGGCCGAGAGTCACCGGGGGTGGGGAATTGCGAGACATGTAAAAATAATGGAAAGTGACCGATATTAGTGTCAAATCCATAGTTTTCGCTGTCGCTGAGATGAATGGTGATACTTCCACAGGCGTTGACTTCCAAATACAGCCCCCATCGGCTGTGGGCCAGAGGCATTGTTTTTTTTAATTTTAACCAGAGGATTATAGGGACATTTACCGGCATATGTAAAAAGTAGTAGAAAATGGCAGATGCTAGTGTCACATTCATAGTTTTCGCAGTATTGGTTGGGGGTTGGTGGGGGCCAGAGGATATTTTTTCACAATACGAACCAAGAGGGTCTGAGGGGTGGTTCAGCGGGACATGTAAAAGTAGTAGAATTTGTGTCGAATCCATATTTATTGGGGTTGCTCAGACGTATAGTGACACCCCCGATAGTGTATACGTTCAAATTCAGCCCCCATCGGCCTTCCCAATGAAAACACATGTACGTTGTTGGATATATATTCACACAAAATATATCCAATTTTAGAAATGTTTCTTAATTGTTCTTCCGTTGTTCAGTTCGTTTACATTGATATTTTATCTGATCCATGCGAAGAACGGGCATAACAGCTAGTACGAAATGGTAAAGTGTTTGTTATGGAACAAATTACAATGAATTCAATTATGTAGATAATAATTATAATTAATAATCATTTCCTTGTTGAATTATAGATACTTTTCAGTGGAAAACTGAATAAAATTTAAAAGTCCCAAATCAACGTAAAGTAGACCAACGTAAAGGAAAAATGTATAACTTCCTTTCAAGGTCCATTTTGACCCTCTCCCACTGATGCACAAAGCGACAGAAATCATGTAAAAAAAGTGAAGAAAACGACCTCGACATTCGATGGTGACGAAACAGCATTAAGTTATTCCGCTATACTTGTAGGCCATTTTGACCCATTTTCGTTGTCGCACTAAAGTGGAAGTAGGAGCACAGAACAGTACAAAGCAGGCACTATACGATGCGAAAGAAAGGACCTCCAAATTCGATAGTGGCGGAACAATGGCCCTATTTCCTCACACCTTGAACGACCATTTTGACGCATTTCTGATGATGCTCAAAACGTGGAAGTAGGCGAACAGAACTGTACAAAATACACACTAAACGATGCGAAAGAACCAACCTCGAAATTCGATAGTGGCGCAACAGTGAGCCATTTAACTCCCACTTTAAAGCCCCGTTTAACTCACCTCGGGTGATGCACAAGACGAGAAATAGGCTCAGAAAACTTTAAAAAGGCACTAAACGATGCGAAAGTAACTATCTGGAAATTCAATAGTGTCGGAACAGTGAGTCATTTTCGTCACACCTTGGAGGCTCATCTTGACGCACTTCTAGTGACGAACAAAACGTGGAAATAGTGGCAAAACGTAACAAAACAGGCACTAGTCAATGCGAAAGGAAGGACCTCGAAATTCGGTAGTGGCGGAGGAGTGAGTCATTTTCATCACACTTTGGAGACCCACTTTGACACACTTCTGGTGACGCGCAAAACGTGGAAATAAGGGCACAAAACGGCACGAAACATTCACTACTCGGTGCGAAAGAAAGGACCACGAAATTCGGTAGTGACAGAGAAGTGGGTTATTTTCGTCACACTTTGGAAGCCCATTTTGACACACTTCTGGTGACGCACAAAACGTACAAAACAGGCACTAAACGATGCGAAACAACCGACCTCGAAATTCGATAGTGGCGGAACAGTTAGCCATTTAACTCCCAGTTTAAAGGCCTGTTTAACTCACTTCCGGTGACGCACAAGACGGGGAAGTAGGTACAGAAAACTTTTTTTTAAAAAAAAAATAGGCACTAAACGATGCAAAAGAAACGACCTAGAAATTCGATAGTGTCGGAACAATGGGTCATTTTTGTCACACTTTTGAGGCCCATTTTGACACACTTCTGTTGACGCGCAAAACGTGGAAATGGGGGCACGAAACAGCACGAAAATTCAGTAGTCGATGCAAAAGGAAGGATCTCGAAATTCGGTACTGGCGGAGAAGTGGGTCATTTTCGTCCCACCTTCGAGGCCCATTTTGACCGTCTTCAAGTAACGCACAAAACGTCGAAATAGGTGCACAAAAGGGTACGCGGTATGAAATTAACGACCTCGAAATTCGATAGCAGCGGAACTCTTGGTCATTTTCGTCCCATCTTGGAAGCCCATTTTGACCCACTTCTGGTGAGACACAAAACGTGGAAATGGGGGCACGAAACAGCACAAAAATTCAGTAGTCGATGCGAAAGGAAGGACCTCGAAATTCGGTAGTGGCGAAGAAGTGGGTCATTTTCGTCCCACCTTCGAGGCCCATTTTCACCGTCTTCCAGTGACTCACAAAACGTCGAAATAGGCGCACAAAAGGGTACGCGGTGTGAAATTAACGACCTCGAAATTCGATAGTAGCGGAACTCTTGGTCATTTTCGCCCCATCTTGGAAGCCCATTTTGACCCACTTCTGGTGACGCACAAAACGTGGAAATGGGGGCACGAAACAGCACGAAAATTCAGTAGTCGATGCAAAAGGAAGGACCTCGAAATTCGGTAGTGGTGGAGAAGTGGTCATTTTCGACCCACCTTCGAGGCCCATTTTGACCGTCTTCCAGTGACGCACAAAACGTCGAAATAGTCGCTCAAAAGGGTACGCGGTGTGAAATTAACGACCTTGAAATTCGATAGTAGCGGAACTCTTGGTCATTTTCGTCCCATCTTGGAAGCCCATTTTGACCCACTTCTGGTGACGCACAAAACGGAAGTAGACGCACAAAACGGCACAAAACGATGTGAAGGAAACGACCTCGAAATTCATTGGTGGCGGAAGAGCAATAATTTGTTCCGTCATATTTGTAGGTCAATTTTGACCCACTTCCGGTGATGCACCAAATGTGGGAATAGGCGCACAAAGCGACACAAAACACGCACAAAAGATGCAAAACAAAGTATCTCGAAATTCGTTGGTGGTGGAACAAGTTAATGACGCCGTGAGCACCAATATAACTATATACTGTAGTTCTTACCAGGGGGCGCGGTGGGTCAGTGGTAGAACGTTCACCTCCGGTGCTTGAGGTCCCTGGTACGATCCCAGCTCGCGCAGTTTGGACTTTGTGGTGGACAAACACCGTGCTCGTGGATTTTCTCGGGGTTCTCCCGTTTCCTCCCACTTTCTTCATTTCATTCATTTCCCATCATAACCGTCTCCTTTAGCCTAACCGGCATAGGCGTGGGACGTAAAACTAAAGATTTCATATAATTTTTTGTAGTTCTTACCATCAAAGCTGAGAACTGCACGGTATAATTTTTTAGCCAAAGTAGAAGCCCAACCGGAATAGTGATGCCAACCAGCCCGGCTCGGTTCAACTGAGCGTACAGCTTGAGCTGGCTTGGTTGGGATTACCCATGGACTGGGCTCAATTGAGCCAATGGCTTGAACCGGCTCGGTAAAGGCGAGTTATCGACTCGGCTCGATTGGAGCCAATAGCTCGAACCAGCTCCGTTGAAACGAGTCCATAGGCTGGGTTCGAGTTAGCTTAACTGAGCCAATGGCTCGAACGGCTCGGTTGGGGTAAGCAATCAGCTCGGTTCGGTTCGGCTCGAGCTGGCTCTGTTGGATGAGCTGTTGGTTCGGCTCACTTCTCGGTTCGGCTCGATAAGTGAATGAGCTGTGAGCGAGCCGCTTGAGTCGTTGACAACCCTAAACTCGGGTCGAGCAGTTTTAAACATGTTTGGCTGGAGTCCCATAACTTCTAACAATCTTTGGCTCGAGCCCGAATACTTGCTCCTCCTGAACTCAAGCCAAGAACCTCGTGAACGATGTCCTTGCCTCCTGAAGATTTCTTGACTACCGAGATCGACAGTTAACTAATTTTTAGTATTCCGATACAAACCGCCTATATTCCATGTTTATACATGTACACGGTGTTATAATAATAATTAGTTCTAGTAATAGTAGTAGTATCATTGATAATTATATTGTCTATGTAGGATACTTGAAGATAGTAGTACTTGGAACTACACAAAGGATTTAGCTCGAATTGGCTGGACTCGACTGGAAACTCGATCCGAATTCGAGTCGAGTTGGGGGAAATTTTTCGAGCCGAGATGTCGAGTCGAACTCAAAGATGTCTGCTTCGAGTCGAGTCGAGTTTTAAAGAAAACTCGCTCGAACTAGCTCGTGCTTATTCCTATTGTACGCATGACGGGCATATAGAGTTCTTTCGAGGGGGATAGAACCATAAACATAATATATTTAAAAATACTTAGTTTAACGGCTTTCTTCCCAGGGGGGAAAGGGATGGTAGGTATCCAGCATTTCTTATAAGTACCTTATTTGAAATATGTAAAACAGTAACAAGTTGACAATACAATATACACACATCTTCTTATCTTCCGTTTTAATTGCTGATTTCAATTGCAATTAACAATTACAATTAACAATTACAAGTTTCAATTGTCAATTGCAATTAACAATTGAATGTTTCAATTGCATCCTTTGCAATTGACAATTAACAATTAAAAGTTTCAATTGCCTGGTGACCAATTAACAATTAACAATTGACGAAAATTTAATTGCAAATTGTATGATTGAATTCAATTGCAATTGAAATTAATTGTCAATTACAAATTCAAATCAATTGCAATTGAAATCAATTCCAATTGATTTTCAGAGCAATTACTTTCAATTGATTGTTCAATTGCAATTGATTTTAATTGATTTTGCCCAACACTGCACACGACACATAGAAGTTTGTGATCCGCTCACATATCTGTAAGAAAAAAATAATTGCCATGTTTTTTGCCCCAACCCTTTTTTCAATCTCAATAATGTAAATGTAAGGAGACCAGTACTCAGAAAATTATTTCAAACAGATAATAACTTGGAATCACTCCAGTATCCAACATTATGCCTTAAATAATTAAACTCTTCATCGGTATTCTTTGGAAATAATTTGTACATATTCCAACACACTATTAAGCGTGACTAAGTGTAAAATAATCATACTACATTGTGACGTAATCTAGTAATGTGATGTACTAAGATCTGAGTATAATAATATATAAACAGAAATAACTGAAGCTAGTATCAATTATGTTTCTTGTTATGAAATAAATCAGATTATATTTCTTGCCTTCAGCAATTATAAAGATAAAAATATATAATTTTTTACAATGAATGTTAATTTCAAAAATTATAATAAAAAGCACTCGATCGTTCTTTTTTAACTGTCAATACAATTGTCCCCCCTATGTGGTTCGAATTACATGTTTAGGTTGTAATTCCATAGCATTTATCAATGCAGTTATATTGATTTTACTCTGAGAGTACCCTAAGTATTTCAGGGAAAAATCAATTAAATACTTATATATATATATATATATATATATATATATATATATATATATATACTATAAAATAACATTATTATCTATTCTTCTTTAGTAAGTGTCACTCGGGTTATTCGTAAACCGTTCAAACCATATCTAAGAGATTAAAAATCCTTACGGAAAAAAGTTTCTCCTTCAGTAGACTCAAAGAAGAAAAACTAGATGCTTATAATTAAGGTGCTGCTATTCACGGTTGTCTAGTGCGAGCTATAATAAACGTATTACAATAAAACTTGATAAAAATGCCAATGAGAATGTGAGAAACTTACTCTGGCAAAATTATTAGATCCCTTTTTGTCAGTTTAAAATGCTGCGTTGTAAAGGCAGTAACACTAGGCTCCTCACAATTTATACACACAATCGCGTGAAGAACAATATGACCATTGATAAAGAGACCGGGCGTACTGTCTGTAAAATTGGTCTATGAGAACGGAAGCAAATTACAGTGCATCATTGAGGGAATCTTGGCATCTGGAAAGAGTGACAAGAGTTCAGCTATCAAGTAATTGCTTAAAGAAGATAGTAGTGTAATTCGAGACAACTGTTGAATTGCTTGTGGCTTTACGAAGACGAGAATGACAAATTCCAACGGAGGTTGTTGATGTTGTTGCTTTTGCTATTGTGGACCACGCAACGCGTGCTCCATATTCCACTACCAGTGCTCGTCCGATGTCACCGAAATTTGACATTGGATTTTCAACAGTGAGCAAAGTTCTTACGGGCATTTTACAGTTGTATCCATTATGGATGTACACAGTACGCCAAGAGAAGTCAAAAGATCAGCGGCAAAGACCTGAGTTTGCTCTTTGGATTTTGGCGCGAATGAAAGTGAATGGCATGTGTTCTTGGGTATCCTGTTGACTGTTGATGTGCATTTTACACTAGAAGAAGAGACATTCAAGACGCAGACTTGTCATTTATAACCTGCATGTTGTGCAGTACCAGCCATTACGGTCTGCATCTTGACTTGTGGCGTGGATTCACCTAATAGTTCATTGTTGGAAGCTTTCCTTTGAGCAGATGACAGCCCAAGACATTCTCACTTGTATCGTGATATCTGCACGTTATAGGAAACTTTTAGTGTGACATGTGATTTTTGCGTTACAGCTACGAAACTGTTTGGAGACGACTGTTTTAATGCAACATGGGGTAACATCACACATCTGTCTCTACGTGAAAGATCTGCTTCGTGAAACCTTCAGTGCTAATCTCATATCCCCAGGTTTTCCAGATGTGTAGCCAGCAAGATCATCCCATCAAAATTAGTGTGACTTCTAACTGTGATTATATCTGAAAGCTCTGGTCCACCACAGGAATGTAAGGTCCCTGGCGGATCTCAAGGATACCATAAGGAGACATGTCGCTATAAATCTAGCGAAACTGCTTTGACAAATTGTTGCGCATGCCATTTTTCGGATGCCAGTTGTATTCGATGTGTCTGATGGCCATAATAAGCATGCTATGCAAATTGGTCACTGTAACCCCAAACATGAATAAAGCTATTCCCATTCCACTCTTTGTTACCATTAAATGGAAATAAAGTTTCACTTTTGTTATCCTCATATTGTTTGTAAAGTTAACAACTTTGCACCACTTATTTCATTTTGCGTCACCTGAACTTCACCTTGTGTGCATTGTATTCATTTCACATGTTTGACTTCTTCGACTTTGATAATTGTCTTATCAATATATTCAGGATTATTTAAACGTGCGTATTTCTGTAGAGCGACACATTTTCCCTGTTAGCGGAAAGTGGATGTGCTATCTTTTCCATAGTGAATCACTTCCTCATGGTATCATTATCACATTTACCGAATTTCAATGCATTATGTTGATTACAGGCCACGTTGGACAGCATTGAATAACAACACTTTAAATATATTTATTATCTTAATCTAAGCAAAGCAGAAGATGTAATGCTTCTAAAATGGATACTTTGCACCTTAATGATTAATATTTAAAAATTTTGTTTAAACTTGTATTTCTATATACAGAACATATAAGTGATTCCTACAAATACGAATGCAGTAATTCAAGTTAAATTGAAAGTTCCATACTTCATAAACGATTTAGATTTATGTAGGGTGGCAACCAAATCCATAAGCATGGACAAAATCATATTATAATTTCCTGGTGGCATAGAACATTTTAAAAAGGGTACTGATGTGCAGAAGTGAAGGAACGAATTAGCAAAAAATTTAGAAGATATAGATATTTGCAAGAAATTGTTTAATATGTACATTATATGCTACTTTCAGTATCGTTGTAGAAGATTCTTTGGAAACACGTGCAGAAGTGAAGTTAAAAGCACCAATCCTCACATTGGAGGGATATTTAATAGTTACTGGTAACATTAGTGGTATTCAACTTTCAGGAAAAGGCCGCTTCAATGCTACTGCCAGTAAGTACTTTACCAATATATATGAAACAAGCTATACAAAATAATTCACGCTGTTTAAGTGTAAGGACAATTTTATCTTGTGCAAAAGTTCTAATAACCTGAACTATAGCTGAGTTAAATTTGACTGTCCATCTTGGTTTGCTTGCCTTAGCCCGTTTTTTAAGCAGTTTTTACCTTATTTCTGTCTATCCCTTACTACCCGTTTCACTTACTATTCGTTATATCCCAACTGCCTTTTAAGTAGTAATTTAGTTATAATTTCATATCACTTTCGTTCGTTATCAACACACTAAGTTTCATCTAATGCATTTTCAGTGCACTCAATACATTCAAAAAATCACATCGTTTAGCAAACCATGTTTCAAATAGCGTTGCATCTTCAGTATTCAACAAGGGCTATTCAATAATTAATTTATAGTATAGTCAATTTATATTATAGTTTAAAGTAGCAAATTTTCGAACTTAATCTCATATTACTGATAGTCACATACTGTTTGAAGTTTATTCCGAAATTTGATAAACTCAGATTGAACAATATATTAGTGTATTTCGTTATATTAAAATATTAATATAAAAACACTTTGTGATTATTTTTTCTAATATATTTTCCCTTACTTGTAATTTTGTACCCATTTAGCTAATCCTCACTTACAAATTATTATTTCTTGCACGAAGACAACCCCGTTTCTCCCATTATCTTTCTAAATTAATGCTTAATTTATTCCAACAGTAAAAGAAAAATCAAGTGCCTAATTTTCTTACTCGGCTAAAACTTTCTTACACCGCCCATACTCAGACTAAAGTTTTGGTGTTATTTTAGATTTATTTACTGTTAGTCGGCATGGATTATACTCTTTCAAGTCTTCCTAAACATAACTGACATTACTATGACTTATTTAGAAGATTTGTTTTTAGAATTTCGGATAGAATTTTAGTTTATCTGGGAACTTAATTTAGACTTAGAATTAGAATTTAGTAAGAAATTGCTTCATGCTGAATAACCGTTGTTAATTGCATCATTTTCTTTCTAATTGTTAGTGTAGGATTTAAATTCGTAATTGTTGCGTCTGTCGCACACGAGTAAAATTATTGATTATTAAGACTGCTGATGAATAGCTTGTTCAATAAATATTGAACGCATTAAGTATAAGTGTTTCTCAAATGATATATAAAGATGTCCTTTAGACCTTTAGTGTATTTCGTCAACAACAAGTTTCAAACCTTTAACTTCACATCAGCGTTATTTTTGCCATCTAACATATTTCATGATTTCAGCAGAATCGTTTATTGACAAAAATATCACATGAAATCACAAGCTATAGCCGATAAAAAATGATTTAAAATATAATACTTGGAAAATATTTGATAATGCTATTCTTGATGATTAAACTAAAATTAACATTAATTTTAAATCCACGATCACTACTTGCATATTTATGTTTGTTCCTAGTTATGACAGAATAGTCACTAAATATCTAATACATAATATTGTCAGTAAGTTATGTTATCTACAACTTAAGCTGTGACTTCCCAGCTGTGCGAAGCTGAAGAGATATTAAAAAACTAAATGAAAACTGAATATTTGCCGGAAATGTGAAGTTGGAATTCAGACTTACTCCATACTTATACTTTCTTAAATACTAATTTCACGAAGTATGAAAAAGTATGATTTTCAGGTTCACATTTCCAACAAATATTCAGTTTTTATGGAATTTCTCAATATCTTTTCAGCTGGATATGTGTGGTTATGGAAGCCAAGGCTACTATTTATCTCGAACGACGTCAGTGGTATTTTTTCCATAATGTTCTTCAAAGATGTTAGCAAAAATTAAGGCACGATGCTTTCAAAAAAAAAAAAAAAAAAAAAAAAAAACAGTACAAGATACTGTTTCATTAGAAGCAAATAGTATCAAACAAAGGTTGTAAATGATACGTAATTGTCTATAAAGTGCAAAAATGAAATCTCATTTAACAAACAACTTTTAACGAAATGTGTGCACCAAAATTCTTTACTTTCGAAATACTTTTTAACACTTTGTAAATAAAGTTTAACAAAATGAAATGTATTGCAATGCTGCATCTCCTATAGAAATACCAATCTTTCTAGTTATCAGTCAGGAGAAATTTTCCATCATTGTATATCAAAAAGTTTATACATTTGCAAGTATTATTCGCTCCTCTATCCATTCTAACGTACAAAGGTGCTAGTTTAGATTGTTAGTTTCTTTCAGTTGAGTAAAACAAATCACAAATTATGCATTTCTGGAATCTACAGAAATCAACTAAAGGTTCCAGGTTTCAGCCAGAAGAATTGTTCATTTGTTGTAATTTAAACACATTCTCAATTTTGATCTACAATTGCTCCGAAAAAAGGTACAAAATTTAAACTGTTATTAACACTACTCGTTCTTCCCGTGGATGGAGTAATCACTTATGATTGTGTTATCTTAGTTAAACGAGATTAACAATATCTTACAATCTGGGGAAGAGACTATAAATTATAAATAAATAATTATAACTAAATACTTACCTCTGCTGCTTAAGATGGAATGTCAAAACTGCTACTATATTTGCAAAGAAAGAAAATCAATTTTTAGTAATAACGAAATATAATTTGTGATATAAACTAACATTTACATGGCCTATTGGAGAAATATAGGTTTCATATGTAAAGGTCACAATAAATTATTACCATCTTAGCTTATGACTAGCAACAGTTAATGTATATCACGTCGCAATGTCAACCTCTTGTCTTCCATTTGCTGTCTCGTATAACAGAATGTGTAACAAATTTCAACTTTATTACTGAATTTAATGTGAATCTATGAATGTTACGTTAATTACTATAGACTTTTCAGATACTTCAATGTCATGTAATTCTTTTGATAACCCGAAATTTAACTTACTTTTCAGTATAGATGCATTAATTTATAGGCTACAACTTCTTCTTCTTTATTTTTGTTTATTGAAATAATACTTTACATTGTTTTTCTTCTTGAATAATAGACACTTATGTTTCCAAAATTTGTGTCTTCTCAAGTTTCAGATACATCGTAAATAATATCACTCAAGTTAATATTGTCATAAGTTTGTACTTATTTAAAAGTGATCAAAAATACTAACAGGAACTTTACATCTTTCGACAAATGAATAATAGATGTTATATTCGAACTTTGCGTCTTTTCTCAATGTTAACTTCTATCAAATGTTATAAAAATTTCGCTAGGTCAGTTAACTTGGAGTACATCAGAAACCAATTCAAACAAACCTTTCACCAAAATACTATGCACATATTTTGCAGTTTTATGCACAACATCTCGTGTTTTATGCACCTTAAGAAACTGAACATTTTTCAAATTAAATTTATGAACTGTGTACCAGGCTTGATTGTATCCAGACGGAAAATCGAAGAAATACATATGAGCTCTAGACCGAATATTGTGAAGTTTTGTACACTACTCCCAGAATATTGTGCATGTCAGACAACAACAACAAAAAAGCAGTCCCTAGAAAAGATTGAATACGCCGGAAACTGGAGTTCACTTAACGGCGATTCCGAAAAAAAAAAATAGAATTAACTGTCACTATTTAATTTCTGCAATTTCGAGTACCACTTCACAAAGTTTGTGCATCTCAAATAGCAAAGATGTAGCTACCTAGGAACTGGAGTTGACAAAGCACCAATTCCGTCCAAAATTATATCATTCATTAGCATTAATTTCGTGGAGTTTTGTGCAACATATACTGTGATGTATACTCTTTATCTGACTAAGAAACGAAGTGTGGCAATGAAATAATGAGACTAGTTTCATAAATGTGATGTATTAAAAGAAAGTTACAATTTACTGTTATCCTCTTTAATATACTCCCCTCCCCTATCTATACACCGCTGCATACGTGCCTTCCATTCTTCAAAGCAATGCTGTAAGTCATTAGATGTATGACAACTCTGACGGCTGTTCAACAGCTGTTCAACAACTCCGTCAGCTGTTCAACAACTCTGACGGCTTTCGTTTCTCTTCTTCCACAGACTGAAAATGTGTTCCATTCAATGCACTTTTCACTTATGGGAACTGATAATAATCGCAGGGAGCCAGGTCTGGGAAATACGGAGGATTGTAGAGCACAGGAATGCGCTTGGCTGATAAAAACTGCTTCACAGAAAGGGTATTATGGGCAGGATCATTGTTTTGGTGGAGGATCCATGCATCTTTATTCCACAAATCCGCTCTCTTATCATTAGAAGTTCTTTGTAGTAGGTGTAATTCACCGTTTGATCCTGAGGCACCCATTCATTCATGATGATAATCCTGATATCGAAAAAAAAAACGATGAGCTTTGCCTTCACTTTCAACTTGCTCATTAGTGCTTTTTTCATACTTGACGATGTGGGAGTCTTCCAGTTCATGGATTGACGCTTAGTCTCTTGGCCATACTGGAAAATCCATTTTTCATCTCATGTGATGACATGTGTTAGCAAGTCTTGTTCTGCTATGAGTCGTTCCATGAGGTCACAGCAAATTGTCTTTTGAATGTCTGTCTGATTCTGAGAGAGGTTTTTCTGGACAATCTTTGCACAAACTCTGTCATGTTTCAATTATCATGCAAAATTTGTCCTGCTGTCTCTTTGTTAATGTTCGTCATATCTGCAATCATCCGAATTCTCAGACGTATGTTTTTCCGCACAAGTTCATTTTTCTTTTGAATATTTTCGTACGTATGACTTGTGTATAGCGCCTGACCTACGGAGCACGCGTTGGTTTCAGGATGAGACGTACATGCTTCCAGCACGTTTTCCTCAAATGCAACAATTCGCACACTTCTATTTCGTCCTACTTCTTGTCTGGGTTTTTGTACTGATCCTGTGTCCCGAAGTCGGCGATCGATGGTTTGAAAGAAGACGTGAGACGGTAATCTATTCTGAAACCGTTCTTCATACAGACGCCTTCCCTCCCGGCTGATACTTCTCGCCTCGGCATATATGAGATGCTTATCAGCAAGCTCAGTAAAATAGTAGTCCACCATTCTATCAGTTGCACTGTCGTTCATGGTTCTAGGAGTACCACAATGATAAGCGGTGAAACTATTTAAATGATTATTGTTTCTATTGTGTCTACTATCATTCACGTGCGAGTTATCAGTTGCCCAATTCCATACACTGAGGCCCTTATAAACTTTACACGAACACTCACACACGCACACAAACACTCACACAGAAGCACCAAAATAGTATTTACTCGATGGCATCAGCTATCAATGCAGCTCCAACTAGTTGTGGAATTCAGCTACAAGCCTTATCCGCACTATCAAACCAGAGACAGAACCACACATGTTGCTTAGTGAACGAAGAAAGTACGTCACTTGCAGCCAGGGGACGCAATTTCGTATTGAATCATGGAGAAACTTACACACATTCGGATCCTGTCATACATAGCGGTATTTGTGTAGGTCAAAATTAACGAGTGATTTTGTTTTCAAAAGTAATGTAATTACATATGAATCTACAAATATATTGCTGGATACGTGTGAAGATAGTTTGTTTTTGTTTTTTTTTCTGAGCTTCGCAAACGAAAATGAGCTCCTAAATTCACCTTTGCGAATACGTGTAGCATGAACGTTGAATGCGAATAAGTGTAGTAAATCTGGATTATATCTCATGGTGTGGATAAAATAGATGAATGCAAAATCAACGCTAATGTCTTCGTGTTGAATTATTTTCCTTCCAGTGTTTTACCTTAAAAGGCTCGATACCTAAGCATAGAGTTCTGCTATTTACTTAAGGCCCTTCTCAAAGATCCCCACAACTTTTCACCCCGATTTATGAAATTTGTATGAAAACTGAATAAAATATTCAGGTATTGAAAAGTGGGCCACATAGTACTTATGGTACTCAATAAGAAACGATTCCAATAACATTTGAGACATTTGATAGAACAAGCTATTACAATCGTTTGGCTGGCATCAAAGGTATCGAATATCCTTTCAGGAAATCAATTATTTTAGATCACTTCATAGAGTTCCATGTTCAATGTGTGGCCGAATTTTCAAAATTCGACTCTTTTCTTTCGTTTCCCCACGATTTTCAAAGACCGACAAACCTTGTGGGATGCGTTTAGATTAGCCCTAATCTGCAATCGGAAGTCCTTAAATTCCACAGTAACCTTGTCATATCATGGATAAAACTTGGAATAATTGATTTGCATTGTATCAAATTATGTTAATAAATAGTAAACATCTAGCTAGACGTGACGCTTAAGAAACGCGACCAGACATAAGCCATAGTCTATCGGTTATAAAGAACTCTGCTTCCTTTCGTAATGACAGGCAAGGTTGCCAGATTTCCAACACTCCTAACAAAGCTATTCCTAAATCACCTGGTAACTTTTCGCTTCAGAGGTGTTTACTGCTTCATAAAACAGTGGGCGCTGTTGATTGCCCGACGCGTCAAGTACGAGAGAGGATAATTTATTATTATTATTATTATTATTATTATTATTATTATTATTATTATTATTATTATTATTATTATTATTATTATTATTATTATTATTATTATTAAATGCTCATCGAATTGCACTTTCACCCACATGTTCAATTCCGGATGCCAGTTCCCACTGCTGCTGTGTCATTGCACCTTGCCGTACTGTGTGAATCTCTTTGCGGGTGTATTCCACCTGAAGAACGCTTCATTGTGTGGATAATTTCGTCGAAACAAGAAGTAGTTTAAAATTGTGCAGTCTCGCAATATCTTTCATACTTCTAACTAGAGTTTGAAAAGTTTAGTCACTAAATAAAGATTTAATAATAAGAAACAAGTAGGACCACTGTTCAAGCTCGGTTCATTATCGAAAACCGTAACTTCTCAATCAAATGCTCTTTCTATACAACAATGGCAATGATTAGGAATATTTTATTTTTTCCAATGCATAGTTCAATGCACTGATAATCTGCAATTATCCGAATTCACAACTTTGTGTGATCCATAGATTGGTTGTAAATACCATCAAAGGTTTTTCACATTCTAACGAAGTGGTCAAATTCAGCCTTAACTACTCAGCTTTTCATTCTTGCTGTTTCTATTGCAGTTGTAGTAATCAGCTGAAGCTTATCTTTTACGAGTAGTATCACCGGAACAGGTTTCATTTCCTCTATCGTAAACGTTGCATCACCTCCTCATTAGCGCTTTCTATTTTCACAAATTTCGACCGCATGTAGAGCGCTGTATGTCCCTATCACACTGCCCGACTGCCGTTCTGCTTTCTCGAAAATATGGTTTGATTAATCCTGTATAAATTGCGCTTCTAGCCTGTACGGTTATGCAACCACGCATTTTCAATACAATCTTGAATACGCATACACATTTCAGCTATTCGTTTCTGTATGCATGAACACTACACACACACACACACTCACCTCATTCTCCCCTCATAACGTCCGCGGCATGCTTCGAATCCTTTGGGGAATCCCTTGCACTCGCCTTGTACACATCTAATCTAAGTATCTTTGGATGGTCCATGTTGAAAGTCTGTGTGGGATGCCTAACACCACCCTTCTATGTCTTGTCGTTTTGCCAGAACTAGCCCTCAAATTTCATTTTCCCACTCTTTTGGACGTCCGTAACTCGGTTAGGAGGACGTGATGGACATTGTGTTACATAGACATTTTTACTTGTTTCCGTCTGTAGAATTACCTCCCAAGCGTTGTAAACAACCTTTCTTTACACCCTGTATATATATATTACATTACAAGTCTATGGTAAAGTAGATAGTATTTATGAAACCTCCAAGGAGAATGGAAAAGTTGGTCACAGTCACATGGGAATTGTAATTAAATTTGAAAGGGATTTTCATGGAAATCAGAAATTGTAAACAATATTTTAATAAGAAAACCAAGCACGATTTTACTACTTCAAAAGGTACTAATAATATATGTTTTAATGTAGGTGATATTTTTACGCCTCTCAAAGTTTATCTACGTCCTGCAAGCCACAACGGAACAACATATTTAAGAGCGGAAAATGCTACTTTTACACCAAAGTTTGGGAACGTATTTATTCATTTTGATATACTACAAGGACGAGACAGTGTTGGGAGTAAGTATACTCACACAAAATATACTACATGGAAAAAGAAACAGATTCATGTTTGCATCACAGGAAACTAGTATTAATTATAAAAGTAATTATAGTATCATGTTACACTAGGATTATTTAATAGTGGTTATATTATATTTAGAGCTTAATTTGTAATCAAATAAATGGTGAATACAATATTCCAGTAAATATATCTTCCTCTGAAAGAAATCATTTGAAAATGAAATATATTAATTTATGATTTAGGTATACTATTATTATTTTACAACTAGTAAATCCATAGCAAATTACAAATATAACAAACACCAAATCATATGACTTTTTGTTCTACTTCAGTAATAATGAGTATAATTTTTGTAATTTCTATAGCAAGTAAGTAGGATAGGTGGCTTACTTCTAGAGCACTTTTCTCCCTCCAGTACTTTGGCAAATATTTAACACAGAAGGTATGTGCAACTACAATTCTAAAGTGAGATTGAGTGGTGTGCTTTGCGCATAGGCTTTTATGACATTAAAATTATAAAATCTTACATCTAAAACTACAACTCTTCTATCTTATAATGACAGAAGTTATAAATACTCAGGGGGCATTATGGAATAGAGTAAAAATTTAATTATGTATAGTATAATGTAGTTTTATATGTAAGATTTTATGATTTTAAATGTCCGAAAATCCTATGCGCAAAGCACCCTACTCAATCTCACTTTAGAATTGTAGATGCACTAACCTACTGTATTAAATAATATTTGCCAAAGTACTGACAGGGGGAAAGTGCGCAAGAAGTAACCCACCTATACTACTCAAGTAAATTGCCCCAAAACATAAATTAACATACTCTTAAATATGGTAGGTTTTCAGTTTTAAACATGAAGAATCTCAGCTAATAAAATACTAGATTAAAGTTTATGAGTGGTAGTTCAGTTGATCTAAGGTGCAGTGCGACAAATTTAAAATTACTATAACTTATTGCAAGAGCCGTGTAAGGTGGGTTCCTGTCACCAGGTCATGGCCCGTCCTCAGGTTGCGGATCGAGGAGAAGGCCTCTAGATATAGAGGTTAGCAGCAAATATACTGAATAAGCAGTCGAAGACAGTGGACTAGGAGTGGTCCTACAGCTTGGGGTTTTTGGTAAGGCTAACAACCTCATCCTATTAAAAAGCACTTGTTCAGAAATATTCAGAAAAGCTTCGGACAAGGACTAATAAGTTGGCACGACCTCAGCAAAAGAAAATGGACATGACATTTGGAATATGAAATATTAGAAGTCTTTATAGGGCAGGCGCGTTAAAATCCGTAACAAGTGAGTTAGAGAAATACAGGATGGACGTAGTACCAGTTCAAGAAGTTAGGCGGGAAGGAAATGGATCTGTGAATTCCGGAAATTTTACGGTCTTTCACGGGAAAGGAAATAAAAATCACCAGTTAGGAACAGGGGTTTTCGTTCGCAAACGAATATTACAGCTCAGCTGATTAAAAGTATCCATCATTCTAGATTGAAAACATAATACTTGGAGACGGTTTATCTTGTTACATTTTGTTGTAACTCTGATAATAACAGTTACCTTATATCACTTAACTTTTGTGACAACCTGCGTGTAAGAGATATGTCCAATGCCTCGTTCCAAAGGATATATAATGTTGAACAACTTTTATCAGCGAAGTTGAGCCTGTAATTTTGTTACAGTCACATAATTACTCCTTTTGTTATTACGTACGTCGTAAATAACCACCAACGGCGGCCATATTGGATTTAACTACCTTCCAGACAGAATATTCTTTAGCAATTTTTCATTTTTTTTTAAGAATTTGCTCAGCATCATTTTGGCGCATGTTTTATTTCTATTGCAATTTCTTGAAGGTAAACTGCCTTTTGTACATACTTTGACTGGATTAAATTGGGGAATGTAATTACGGTATTACTTAGTTCCACATCTTGCTACATATTTGACGATATCATTTTTGGTGCCCTTGGCATTCTACGCAAAAAATAATGTTTTGCGTTATACAAAGTTCACATATATCCTATTGTAAATATCTCAAACTAAGAAAAATAAACAATAGCTAAAAGGTTATTCTTGAAAATTAGTGCCATGGATCAGCAAAGAATTATATATATATAAGCTGAATTTTAAATTTTCTTTTGTGGACGATTCGAATTAATAAACATTTCTCCAACAACACTTTACTTTCGCCAGGTGACTATAAAAGCGATTTATTGTTTAAACGAATGTTGATATATATATATATATATATATATATATATATATATATATATATATATAGCAAACAGTGAATATCTATTAAATATCAGTCACTAATCACTCATTGAATATATGTCTTATTTACTTCTCATGATGAAGATTACGTATGATTGCAAAGTAAAATACTTAATAACTATTCGGAGTAATATCAGTAAATAACTGGAAGATCTGAAAAACATCTAAAGTGCATAGGAAATAAATACGTTCTCTGTCAGTGATCAATGAAAATGTGAATATTAGTTGGCTGATTTGACTAAATAGATTAAGAACCAAAAGTGGCTAAATCTAAAGTGATATTTACGGTAGTAAATTTAGTTGATTTTCCAAATGATACATTTATATGGTACAATAAATGAGCTTGCAGAAGAATATATGTCACAGAACCTTTGAGCTGGGATAGGTTACAGCTAGGCAGTGGCTTATTTACGATTTTGTTTCGGAGGGGGCTTTGCTATCTTTCGGGGGGAGTGCTATGCCTAAAAATGTGACAATTCTGCAAGATATTTCATATACTTTACTATAGTAAGTACTATTTCGGGGGGGCTTAAGCTCTTAAGCCCTCCCCCTAGATACGCCATTCCAGCTAGGTATCTGAATTGTATTGAATACTAAACATCCATGGAAAGATAATTAAAGATTTTACACTCAATAGTAGTATCTTGTTCAATTTATTAAGTAATACTCGGCATTTAGAAAGTACAACCTAACAGAATGTCGAGGTTGACAGTAATCAACTTCATACCTTACAATAAACATAACATAGGAACACTATTCACTTCACTCAATCGCTCAACAGTTTGTTCGATTATTCGTAATTAACCCTGTCCAAAAATTTACAAACCTTTACAGGTGTTTTATATTGTTCGCTTCAAATTTCAATTTCAGTTATGAAAAACGTTAGTTGAGATTCGCTCCAACTCATATACGGAGTGATTTTTTAACACACCTGATATATAGTTGGAAAAGGTTCACATTTTTTTACTAAGTAATATTTTGATGCAATTTTAGCTAATTTAATAAACTATTCTCAAGGGGCAATGCTACCTATAATAAATAAAAACATTTAAGTAATAACGATACGCGATTAATACGTACTTCCTCACTAATGTTTTGAAAGATAACTCACATTAAAGTAATCTAATGTTCTACCTTTAATTTACTTTTGTGTCTAAAATTTTCAATTAACGAGAACTTGCCAAAATTTATATAAAATAGAAAAGAAAATTTTTCAAAAACTCACTAATAAAGAAAATGAGAGCATGTATTGGCTTAAGGCAACCATACAATGTAGAAAATATTAAAAACGCTAAATCTGGAGATATTAATATTATTATTATTACCATTATTGAAAAGCACTTAAACCACAAAACAATTTCACACTACTATTTATAAAAGCTTTTGAATTCGTATAAATCTAAAACAATTAATACCTTGTGCAGTAAGGGACACTTTTGGATAGTACACCGATATGGAGATATACGACAAGAGTGATCCACCAGTTGAGTCCGTCCGAAGCATTTGCAGGAAGTATTGCAACCGAACTAACTTTAAAGGAAAGTGGGTGGCATAATCGCCAGGCAGTAAAAATTTACGTACGCTTGGGTGAAATTCCCACTACGGTCTACAGCATTTCTCCAAAATAATATAAATCTTAGACGTGTAGTTCTTATGCCACATATACTACTGGATATTCGTCCTATTCGAGAAGACAAAGTACAACAACAAATGAAAGCCGAATCCTGTTGTTGTTGGAATGAACATCCTTTCAGTCGCCTGAATAAATATTCTGTCACTTCAGGAGGGTAGGAAGAGCGAATCACCTCTCCTTCAGTGTGGAAACACATACATTTAATAAAATGCTTAGTGAGAGTGAGCCCATTGTTATATCGCTTTTATGATTTTAAATTTCGCTCCCAAGCCATCTTATGTAATAGTTGATGACAATGGAGAGCGAAAGATGCAAATATGTTGAAAGAGAGATACAGCCACATGTGCAAGTTCATAATTTGAGACAAAATGATCGGATAGTATCAATATTTGGTTAAAATTTTGATTTTGTAAGTACACATGATAAAGCTCACCCGAACCTGAGAGCATCCCACTACCATTTGTTGAATTCAAGTGGAGAACTCAGTTGAGAACATCAGATGATTACGGGGGAGGAGAAACATCTTAAGATATGGGAAACTAACAATAAAAAAAAACTTTCAACCGTCTTCCATGAGATTAGATCCCTGAATCTGAAGATCACCAAGCAACGACTCTACTCACTCAACCACGTTGCCACACGGAAGGACGGGGAGTCATACGTCAGATACATAACGTTTGTTACTTACTGTTTGTAAGGGAGAAAGCTAGGAAAGTTCCCCGTCTCTAGTTTTTTCTTTCCCGGTCTATCTTAAGTTCTGTTGTCCCAGCCTGTGAAGAATATTTTCCATCAGTCTAGAAACCAGTCGTTCTTTCGGAAAAAGTGTTGTGGGGGCACACTTATAATTCCCGGGCGCGCTGCTGGAACTATTGTATTTATTATTATATTATTGATGTATTATTTTGGTCTCCTCCGAGGGGCACAAACAAAGCTCAGGGAGGGCAGTGCTCTCCAAAAAATGTCTGAGAGAAACACTACTAGAAATTTTCCTAACATTTTTCTTACACTTTTAGCAACACAAAACATTTATCCATGGTGTTCTACATAATTATACTTACACAAAACAATCATTTCCAATTTTATTAATTTCAGTGCCAAGTAAAGAGAAATACTAGATATGAAATTCTATATCTTGCGAATAGTCTAGCAGAAAATATCCAAATTCAATTTTCTTTCTGGAACAGGGGAGAGCATATAGGAGGGGCTTTGGGAGCAGGTTGCGCCCATGAGATTTTTTTTATGTGGAGGAGGGAACAGAAATTTACATTTAAAATGGCAAAATCGCACATTCAATTATACCATAATGTTACGTTTAAGAACGCCAAATGCGAAGGAGAACGAATATATTCTCTTTGGCTTAAAAGAATAACATTATGGATGAACGTGCAAGTGAACAGAGACTGGTAATGTTTAGGAACAATAGATACTACAAAGCAGTGGCGTAGCAAGTAGGTCTGGAACTTTGGACATTTGTGTAAGTTGTTAAAATAAGGCCTATAGGTAAAAACATACCGAAGAGACCTCGCGATCGAGGTCGAGGCTTAAATCGCGATCGCACCCTCGATATTGGCACAAATACATGGATTCAAATGAATATGCCCATGCAGAAGATGCACGCAACATGGCGAAATAGAGGTCGAACGCGAGGGTGAATACGTGGTGGCGATGATAAATAACCGAGTTTGTTTTTAAATTGATGTTCAGTGGAAGCATGTTGCTCTCGTTTTCGTTGGTTCGCCCTGAAGCACTACACGGAATGAAGTCTTCATTTGTTTAGAATTTCGTCTGCAAAGGATTCTGTATGTCTATGCTCGAGTGGTTTTGCTGCACTATTAAATTTGATTATGAAAGATATATTAATAGAACTAGTGGGGTATGTTTCAGCAGTATGGGATAAGAATCACAAACAACATCGTAATAGGCACGTTTTAAATAGAGAATGGATGAAAATAGCAACTGAAATATGAATGTCAGATAAGGTATTCATATTTATTTGAGAACTAAACTGTAGCTTACTATTATATCAAGCAGCGACTGTTACAGCTAGAGGGCTTTCGGGCTGAAGTCCGAAAATTGTGGAATTTTAAAAGAAAAAAAACTACTATCAATTATATCTATGCTTACAAACACTACTCTACCTATTTCCGAGAGTAATAAAAAAAAGTGTTTCATCTATATTCGTTACTGATATGATGCAAAGTAATACCTGTAAAGACAGACAGATATTCATAGGGAGGAAATGTCGGATAATGGAATTGCAGTGACGAAACTTCATTTGCTGAAGTTAATACCGTCTCCAAATCGAAACTCGAAGATATACATTAAAAAAAACTGGGAAATGGTTTCTTTCATGAGTGCTAAGTTATTTTTTTAATCTAAAAGGTTATGATTTATTGACAAAGATGGACAAGAAATGAGACTCAAATATTTTTTGCAAATCAAGAAACGTGACTTTAGTATTTTTCATGTCTCGTCTCGTGTCCATCCCTCTTTATAAACTGTTTGGTCCTTTCAATTTCAAAATGTTGTTTAGCAGTGATTTTTATGCAATAATTTCAGACATGTTACAGTAATGCTTCTCCTCAACCTCAGGACTTACAGCGAGGGTACGACCTCCTCGCTATGTGCGTTTTTTATCCATCTAAACCTAGATATTTAGGTAGCGACCATTACTAAAACCTCAACCTCGATCGCGAGGACTCTTAGGTATGTCTTTACCCTAAGATTGCTGTTTTATTCGAACACTTTTCCGGGGGTGGACCCTGGACTGCCCCCAAATGAACGTTTAGACAGCAATCCTCCCGAAATCAAATCCTGGTTACGCCCTTGCTATCAAATCGCGAACTCCTCTACGTTTGTAAGGTGCAAATCAGTGTGGAATTCATTAGATGAGCGGAGAAATCTCGCTAAAAATTGAGGCAGTCTTTTTCTGGTGTTGAGGAGAAGAATGATAAATGTGGGAGTAATTTCTCCCAAGCACTTGGAGGGATTGTAACCCCTGGCCCAGGTAGGGAGCCTGCAATTCTTAAGTTGACAAGAGCTAGCGAAGAGACTAAGTCCTTCCCCCTCTAAAAAATCAGTAAGAAAATATTCGTTACTGCCGTTATAGTTAAGTTTTATTTGGAAGAACCGTCTGATAAAACAACTGCCAAATAATCAGATACACAGCATAACTAATATTAAAAAATGTCCGAAACATGTAATATTTTTAGAACATGAGAGAGAGAGAGAGAGAGAGAGAGAGAGAGAGAGAGAGAAAGAGAATTAGACCTGCACATTAGACCATAAGTTTACCTCGGTTAGAAATTTAAACAAAGTAATGCTTTCTGTTAGGTTTCTTAGGTGAGTGGCTAGTGTATTGGGCTTGTACGTGTAGGGTCTCGGTTTCGAGTCCACGCAAAGCGCATTGTTTTTTTAGCATCATTTATTGTACTCATTCCACAAGTTCTGTTGAGACATATATACGATCAGGCAGTTTCAGCCGAATTTAGTTTCAAATATGAGACCTTCTGTTACATGTTTTTCATTTATTTGCAATATTACAAATTAGATTTCAAATCTTACAACGTTAATTTCACTCATTGTCTCATGTCAGATTATGGTGAACTTTTGCACAGGGACGACAGTCGAGTGATACTATAAGTTTCCACCGTCTCTTTCAGACTAACCGGCAAAAGCGTGGGATGTAAAACTCAAAGATTTTATTTTATTTTATAATATTTCATTCTTAGTGTGATACATTCAAATATAGTGCGGGAATTTAACTAAAAAAAAGTTTGGTAGCTCGTACGATACACCACATACTCCTGGAGGAATTTCATACAAATTTAGCATATGCATATACTACCAATGGAAAAAATTACTGCAGGGGTGAAACACTAAAATTATCTGTGGGAGCATGGGATAACCAGGCGAAGGGTTCGGGTGTGTGGCCTCAAAGTTTGTAAAAATATATATAAGAATTGATATAAGGTTTTGTTGCACTTTCTGTCCTGAGAAAAGTTCTGAGACAATTAGATCCACAATTTCCGAGGGTGCACGTTTATAACAAATACCTCAAAATGCCAAATTGGAATTGAATTAATATTATAATCAATAATAAGGATCTGTCAAGAAATAACACTTGAATAGCTTAGACCTGCCTACGGAATTAGCAAAAATGAAGGGGGAAAAGTGGGACCATGGCTTCTCACAGCGCCAGCAAGGGTCGAATTTCCCCCCACTCTGTATTTGCAAAACAATTTCGGTTCTTTCCAGATACGTGTCAAAATACATCAGATATACTCATATACTTTACTAGTATTGAAGTATTTACTGTAGTTATGCAACGTGCGTAAATAATAGCTGCTTTACATTAAGTATTGCGGGACCGATATGACACAATGATAGATTGCCTCTTGTAAGTGAGGTCGCTAGTTCGATCCCATCTCACGCCAAGTGGTCTCTGTAATAGACAATCAAGGTGTGGTGAATTTTCTTAGGGTACTCCCGTTTCCTCCCAGCTTTGGATTTCATCATTTCATTATTTTCATCATTACAGTCTCCCTTAGTCTACTCAGCATAATCATGGGGCGAAAACCTGCAAGATTTCATTTTACAGTAACACATGAACGCCGGAATTATTTTTTGTTTTCAATTTTGGTGAAATTGGTAATTTTGGCTTATTTAGGTGTGAAGACCACGTATGAGAAATTTTAAGTTCGTGACTTAAGCTGTTTCGTTAGGGGACCCCGTGATCATATGAACACGCTAGGCGTTTAAGTAAGTACATTGGGATAGCATGAGTATATGAATGCCGTGTTAAATTATTCACGCATACGTAAAAGAAAAATCGTTTATTTTCTTAGAAACTGTTACAATCTAGAAGACAAAGTAAGCACAGTATTGGGATTATGGGGTTGCAAGTTATGAATTCCATTACCAATGGGACTTTCTCATGGGGACCCGAAAATAAATCTAGGGAGTGCTTTGCATGGTTGCTATATTAGTCTGGTATTGAATATAAGTAGTTTGCTATATTACGTATATATTTTCGTGAGCCATGGGGGAACCAGACCCCACCTTCGGGCGTGCATGGACTTTATGGATTTTTTAAAAGAAACTGTCTGTACGTACAAGCCCTCATTTCATTTTAACCACTTCGCAAGAACTGTCAGGGTATATACACAAGGTTTACGATTAGAGCGAAGTTCTAAGTGGTCTACCCCATCAAAATGAACATAACCACTTACACAGTATTGCTCACTTCTCAACGTAGAAATAGCTGGACCTCCTGAACCTAAAGGAACGGCTTTATATTTCTGCAAATAAGTTCAAAATTATAAACGTGAGATGTTTATCCTATTTCGCTCAACAGAAGCCATGTATTTCGCACAAGTACATCAATCATCCAAGTGAAAAGCGCCCACAACCACCATTCGGACCTGATTTCAATGCGATGAGATATTCTGGTCTATTTGATCAGTATTTTCAATGCGCTTGTTGTAATCTTCTAATAAATATAGACGATTTATGCGTGTTTTCTTTTCACTCTGGAAACATCGCTCAACATTATAAACAGACTGAGCCCCGTGACATACTGACGCAGTTGTGACCACATTATTGTCACGTCATCTTCACCAAGTCCAGTATTATCTGTGAAAACAATTTCTGCGTGATTGGTAAACTGGCGTCCTGTAAGGTTCTCGAATCTCCTGAATCTTCTCTTGAATCACTGCATTTCTCTTCTCCTGAATCTTCATCCGAAAAGATGTTATGTTTCGGGAGTTCAATATATATGACTTGTATGTCTTGTACGTCATTCGATTGCAAAATATGAAGGATTTGTTAAAGTGAAAGACCTCTCTAATGAAAGCAAAAAAATACTAGTAACAGTAGTAGCAAAGGTCATATAATAATAATAATAATAATAATAATAATAATAATAATAATAATAATAATAATAATAATAATAATAATAATGAACTGAAAAGAATAAAACAAATGAAATGAAAGCATGTTCAAACTGTTCTACATTAATTTATCTGCAAAAGTTTACTGTACTATCGACATTTTTACATACATACGTAAAAGAGAAAAATCTATTTAAAAGCCTCTCCTGTTCATACGATCACACTGATGAAAAACTTGATTAAGCATGCCCCAAATATTTTCAGATGAGTGAAATGTACAGTGTTACAACATTTGGAATCTCTAAAATATAACCAAGCACAAAATAATTTCAAAGGATAAAATATAAGAATATCTTGTAATATCTACTGTGAGGACAATGCCGTTTTTATGAAATTTTTAGTGCAATGCCAACAACCGTGCCTCCAGATTGCATTGAAGCTGCAATATGGAACTTGTTTTGTTTGAATTGTATTACCAGAACTTTCTCCTAGTAGGCAATGCATATCATGTAAAGAAACCACTGACACCAAGTTACACCAGACTTGTTTTGATAAGTACTAACTGCTGTGATCATATGATCACGCACGGCGCTAATGGGTTATTTGCAACTTAGGTTACGTTAAAGTTTCTCAAGAACCACTTTCAGTGACAGTGCTTCCTAATTCATGTCTCCATTGAGTTTCAGTGAAATTTCACCACTCATTTTCAACAGGATAAAATAATAGAAAGAAACTCGAAAGTGGGACTGCTGTGTGGAAAGGAAGGAGTTTTCCAATACGCCATTACGAGACTCTGCGATACATTTAATTTTTATTCGTTTTTAACTTGATAAAAATAGCGTACCACTTTCCGACAAACATCACACAACTTGTTGCTTCCAAATTGCAATTCAAGTGGAAACGTATAATATCTTTTCTCACGAAAAGGACAATGTCAGAAAAAATTGATAATTAGGAAAAAAGCAGAAAACCCCATACCCAGATTCGAACCTAGCACCTTCGGAACAGCCACTCTAACCACACTACTACGGAACCACTTCTTTGTAGCGTCCTTATTCAATTATTTCCAGGAATTATTTTCAAAAACAAAATTATCTATTACACGTAACAGCGAGGGATCATTTTGTTTATTTTGCACTTACATATATGACATGTAATTTAATCACCTTGTTAGCAATTTTGTTAGATATTTTATCATAGTATGCACGCGTTCTGTTAAAACACTTTGAATTGTGCTACGAGAGGAAAGAAACGAGACAGTAGTAAAGAAACAGAATTGTCATAAATCACAAAATACAAATCATAATGAAAAAGGTTCGTAAGTTCATAATATAGCAACGAAGCTTTCCAGAACTCAAGTCAACATGTATATAGTGTAGTGGTTAAACCACGAGATTCCTGTTCGGCGGACTCGGGTTCAAATCCACGGTACTGTAGCTTGCATTTTCTTCTCAGTAAAAAGGCATCATTCTTGAAAATAGCTGCAACGTAATGTAGAAATCCGTCAGTTCCATGCAGAAAAATAATAAGGCAGCATTAAGAAGTGTCCTACTCAACAACGATTGTGTGCTAGCCGAATTCAATTACCTGGCATTTGAAATATCCTACCAACATATGTGAGTGAGGTATTACTGGCCTTCCCTCCAGTGATCTCAATAACAATGTGAAAATAACATAGCAGATGCAAACAGTATTTTCACATCATTTATTTGTCCGTATTATTTTTGTAGAAAACTTATTGGACAGTTGACTGTACACAATATTACTCATATAGTTTGAAATAATTTGATCAGTCCGTCATTGTAGTAAATTTGAATTGCGAACGTGTAAGGGGTGGGGATACATTTGTATTAAGACATTGGTTTCCTAAATTTCATCAATGTTCGCATTATGCAAATATGAAAGTACAGTAGCCGTTTTCAGGTCTTTTTCAGGCTAGGTTCCAATTTGGGTAACGTCGGATTTGTAAAAGAAACGCTCTCTCCTTCCCTCCCCCTCTCTCTCTCTCTTTCTCTCATACACACACAACACACACACAACACACACACAAACACTTACTGCCCAGTACCTGGTTATATCACTTTTTGCTTTATTTATATGGAGTCTGAAGGTATAGGAAATGTTTTATTTGTGGATATGAATACACATTCTGCGCACTGTCAGTGACAAAGAGGTTTCCATCCTACGTTGAATTACAGAATTCTTCCTCAGTCTAGAAAAGCACTCTTTTCAATCAAGTTCATAATTTTCGTAATATTGGCCAAATTAAAGTTTTTTGCTTCTAATTCCTTTATTTTAAAATAATATGGAATATAAACATTACAAATGTGTTTGTCATTATCCTTTCCTGCTGTGGAAACTTTCCAAACTTTCGAACATATAAAGGAAATGTAGATATTTTTAAACAACGTTAGCTTAAGGAGAAGCTTCAATAATTTTGCTCATACGTGTGCATTTGAGCAATCTTCCTATCATTAGGATACGTTTATAAATCAAAGTTAAATGATAAAAAAAACACAGCCGGCTTAAGCCACGCGTTAATTTGAAACGGTTCAACTATTATGTCACTTTGGCTATTTTATAAATAGATAATTGGAATTTAAAATATGGTAGAATTTGATCTTTTTCTTCTCAAAATCAAAATTTTCGAAGGTGATGGATCTAGTATCATCTTGCTCATATCCAGAAATTAATCTGTCTATCTTGAATAGGTTCTAAGATATATATTTTGATATGGTTATCAGTGTTGTGAGGTAGATTTCCGAAACTTCGGGTTCACATATAAATATAAGTTGAAATAAAAATTGTTTTGTTGGGACGTTTCACTGATTCCGAAAGACCGATTCTCGATATCTCTTAGTATTTCTGTTCTATGGTTAGCAATTTCTAATCCGGAACTACCAGCACCTCTTTAACTCTTCCGGTTTCAGTGGAGTAATAATGATGAGATGATCCTTTTAGTTGAGATATTAAATCGAAAACCTGCTTGTCATTTCTATTACGCTTTTGTTCTATGGCGACCAACAATGTAACAAAATCTCTTTATTTCTAGCAATTTTGGTTTGAACAGAAGTTGTCGGAATAGATGGAACCTATCCTTAAAACGCTGAATCAGTTATAAAAATATCGCTTCTCGATATCTTAATATTTTTGTTCTGATAGGTGTTCGAGTTTTTCGATATTTAACCATAGCATAGTATACAAGCCTAATATCCCTGCAGGAGCCTAGTCATAAGTTGTCCTGAGGTAAGCAACCTTAGAGTTCATGTTCATATAATGGGAAATGATTTACGTAATTATATATTTTATTTTTCTTTTTGTTTAATGTCCCACCATTATACCCTGAGGCTAAGGGAGACGACTATAATGAGATGCGTGATAATGATGAAATGCAAAATGGAGAAAAGAGATGAATCCTGAAGGACCCACGCTTTTTAAAAGAGCTTGATCATTGTAACATTCTTTAAAGACATAATTTTGATTATTTGAAAATATTTAAAAAAAACTTTAATGAAGAGAAAAATACTCGCAAAAATTTTAGAACAAAACATTGTTTAACGAATTCACAGAGTCAGGTTTTTCTTTTAAAAAAGAAAAAAGTCACAGTATTGTATGGGATTTGAACTCACAATACTGGAAAAGCACCCAACGAACATGTTGTAACCAACTACTCTACGAAAACAACTTAATAGCTACTCACTGGGTACTTTTTAGTGACACTCACTCAATTATAAGGAAACCACTGACACAAAATGTCTTATCGTTTCCCATATTTTGTGTCTTATTTCTATTTAATAATTGGTTTAGGTGTAAAATTTTTAATACCTCTGCTTGTTAGAGCTGTGCTATATGTATACCAACTAACATTATGAAAGATTTACGTTATATTTCTAATAGACCATAAAATTCCATATCTTTGCAAATTTCGCAGCGCGTTTACCACGTTTACGAATATGGAACTTAGAAGTCAGTGATCAAAGTTTCGGAGATTTCTGTTTTAATTATAACTTCCTTCTTTCATAATTTTTTATTGAAATATTTTTCGAAAGCCCCCAGAAAATAGCAAAACGTCTTATAAGTCATCTTGGTATACACCAGTTGCATCTCAATTGCAGTATTCTGTTACAATCTGTTGTGGTTCCGGAAGATAAAGGCATGCTCCTTGCTGCCTCATCTTCCAAAGCGCGTGCAGGATTGATGGCGATACTTTCTCCACCTTTAGGCCTGCGTTTGCCAAGTGAAATCTTTCGAATTACTGTTGCCTTACGTTTAGGTTTGGCTGTTTGTGAGCCTCATCGCTGTCCAGCTTGTGGAGATGTGGCTAACCAACCTGGCCTGCACGGCCTTTCATGTATGAAGAGCGCTGGTAGATTCTCCCGACACTTTTCCGTTAATAATGTAATACTAGGAGCCCTTAACATAGCTGGAATTCCTTCTATACGGGGACCGTCCGGTTGCTGTCGTTCTGATGGAAAGCGACCGGATGGGATGACACTGGTTCCATGTATGAGATCTAAATGGTTATTTTGGGACTTCATATGTGCTGACACATACGCTCATTCAATTCTCCCTCTGTCAGTAATGAACGCTGTGTATTGCTAATCGCAAGGAAACTGAAAAGCAAAGGAAATACAACAACCTTCTCGAAAGTTTTGTCTTCACTTCAATCGCCATTGAAATCATTGGTGCTTGGGGTGCAAGAAGTCTTGAATTCAATAGGGAAGTGGGAAGACGCATTTCTTGTGTTTCCGGCGAAGTTCACTCCACGTCTTATCTAATATAGCACGTATCTGTTTCTATCCAACGTGGTAACGTCTTGTCGGTGCATGGTACTTTACCTCCTGGGAGGAACTGGATTTGATGTCTATACTATGATAACAATAGTTTTATATACAGGGAGCGGAAAAGTCCCGGAATTGTGCAATATCTCTCGAAATATGCAAACCAGCAAAACAAAACAAAATACGTTTTACATATTTTTAAAAAAGCTACCTAGTGATTCCAGAATCAACCTCCTTTCGCCACCCCCTTCGGGGTATGGGGGTAACTTTAAAATTTTAAATAGAAACCCCCATTTTTATTGCATATTTTGATTTTTCAGACAAATTGACAGAGATTTCACCCAGAATTGAAAACAGTGGCATCAGGGATGAGGCGCGAATCGATACACAAGAAAGGAAGGCTATCAATACACCAAAACGCGATCTTTTAGTCCCGTAGTTCGTGGCCATATGGTTAGCACACTGGACTGCGTATGTAGATATTGTGAGTTCGATTCCCGTGCAGAGTACAATTTTTATTGTATTTTTCTACTGATATAATGAATTCATACATTTTAACTTTGCTAAAAATAATGCATTTCTCCAGAATTTATTAACTTGTAAAAAATACAAATTGCTACAAAAAAGGTGGTTTTCTTCTGAAAAACACTATGAACTCTAATCTTGATAACTCTACTATTAAGAACCACTTCATAAAGCTAGTTTGTAAAACAATTATCAAAATTTGTATTGAAAGTAACTTAAATAAAGTACTAATTGAAGTTGAAACGTATTGAATTATTATTTTGGAATTAACAAAAAATGTTCCCTTGAGCGGGAATCGAACTCCGGACCGTAAAGGGAAGCACGCTGACTGTGTGGCCACAGGGAATAACACTCAATTTCAGTTCTCACGCTTATAGCGAGCAACTTGTGTAGAAGGCATCCATTTGGTCAGACTTCAGTTTGCTTGCAGAGTTTAAACTGCATATATATTTGTTGAGAATAAATCTCGGCTTTGTACTTTGCTGTCAAATCCATAGGTAAATTAACCTTTATCAGTTTATAAGGTCTATTTTGAGTTGTTTCTTTAGCTCGACCGCTAATTATTCGGCAATACCTGTTTCAAAAAAAAAAAAAGAGTAACTAACCTTATGATGAGGGATTTGGAGATATTCTACAATCATATCAGGAAGTTGCAGATTTATTCAATGACACTCACGCAGAACTAAAAACTATCTAAAATCAACTGTGTTTCGGACAGTGACTCGTTTTGAACGAACGGGTTCGGTTAAAGACGAACCACGATCTGGAAGACCTCAAACTGCGACAAATGATGAAAAATCATTGGAAGTGTTACTATATTTTCAAGACATTTGTGATACAACGACCAGGAAAATAGCCCAACTTCTAGCAATAAGTGAACGTTCAGTTCATAATATTCTCAACTTGCAAAAATATCATCGTTATACAATTAAATTAGTAAAAGAACTTTCAGAAGATAACTTTGACAGTAGACTTGAATTATGACGCAACGGTATGATGATAGTTTTTTTTCTGGACTTGTTTCACTGACGAAGATACATTTGAGTTAAATGGTTCCGTGAATAGGAATAATATGAGGTACTTATCTGATACAAATCCTCACTGGATGAGAGATTCTCACAGCTACTGTCAGCAGAAACTCAACGTTTGCGCATGACTTTTGTGTAATCGTATTGTTGGACTACTTTTTATTGACGGAAATTTGAATGGTGCAAGGTATTTCAATATGTTACATGACACAATAATACATGCAATACAAGAAATCGTTGGAAATGCATTTGAACGTGCATGGTTTCAACACGATGGAGCTCCACCGCACTATACGCTTGATGTACGATTTTTGCTAAATAATATTTTCCCTCGAAGGTGGATTGGTCGAATATCTGCAATAGTGTGGCCACCGAAATCACCTGATTTAACCCCTCTTGACTTCTTTTATTGGGGATTTTTTTAAAAAAAGTAATGGTTACAAGACCAAACCGGAAACTATTGCCGAGCTGAAAGAGAGAATACGCAAATCTTTCAAAGTTGATAACAACAGAGGTATTGGAAACTGTTTCGCAAGAAGTGAATTTTCGGTTAGCACATTGGCAAAAGCGGGCAGGTGCCATTTTGAATATTTTTGGACTATTTCTCTCATGTTTCAGTGTTTGTGAGAGGCGGGGGGCTCACGTTAATTAAGCATCCCAAGGTAGCAAATAGGTACTACGTTCAAGTTATTGGAAAAATAGATTATTTTTATCAAAGTTAAAATGTATGAATTCCTTATTTGGGTACAAAAATACACATAAAACTTTTTACTCTATGCGGGGATCGAACTCATGACCTCTGACGCCGAAGTCCAGCACTCTGACTGTATGGCCACAGATTACGGGACGGTTAAGTCGCGTGTTCATAATGTAATGGTACTCCTACTTTCTTGTGTGTAGATTCAAGCCGCATCCGTGAAGACACTGTTTTGAATTCTAGATGTAATCTCCGTGATTTTGCTTGAAGAATCAAAATATTCAATAAAAAACGGGGGTTCCCATTCAAAATTTTAAAGTTTTTCCCTGGTCCCCAGAGTGGGGTGACGATATGGGGTTGATTCTGGTGTAATTAGATAGCTTTATTAAAAATATATAAAACTTATTTTGTTTTGTTTTGCTGACCTGTGTATTTTGATAGATATCACTGCTCTACAATGATTTTGCTGTTTAGAAACTATTAAGGTTTTCTTAATGTTTTTGACCTGAGAAACTCAAACATGTACTTAGTTTTGCCCTATCACGTACAATTTTCTTAAAATAGGGGAGAGGGGGAAAGAAAAATAGCCGTGGAAAAAGTACTGATTATAATTACAAATATAGAAAGATACTTTATATACCATATCCTTCTGATTATCTTTTAATTTGTAATAAAAGACGTGCAGTTACTTATTCTGCTAACATTGAAAAAATATGTACAGTATCTGGTAGCACTTAATGATATCCCAACGCGTTACACGTTGGGAACGCAATAACAGCGCTGTGTAAGCTATAATGCGAGAACTATAATGCAGAAGAATGGAGGCTCTTCATTGATTCCAACAAGAGAAGTTTGAACGATCTGCTTCTTAAAAACAGCAACCAACAACGCTCTGTATACCCATTATTCATTATTCGTTCATTCTACGAAAATATGGAAACGTTTTTTTTTTAAAAAATAAATAAATAAAATACGAGAATCATCAGTGGTTATTGTGCTGCGATCTGAAGGTGATATGTATGGTTCGTGGACAGCAGTAAGGGTACACCAAATATCCATGCCACATTTTGGGAATAGAACAGAAGAGAACACGATAAACACTGGACTCAAATTGATTGGCCTGTCATGGAAAGTCGCAATATAGGAAGTAAGAATGTGAAAAACATCCGCCTCGTAGACCCTTCAAAAGTCATATTACCACCTTGCATATTAAACTGCGCCTAATGAAACAATTTGTCAAAGGTCTGAATAAAGATGGGCAGTGCTTCCAGTGTTAGTAACAAAATTCCCAAAACTTTCAAGTGCTAAATTAAAAGAAGGAATATTCATTGGTCCTCAGATCAGAAAGTCTTAGATCAGTCAGACTTTGAACATTGTATGATAAGTGTTGAAAAGGAAGCATGAAGTTCATTCAGAGAAGTGTGTCATGATTTTCTCGGGAACAACAGAGACGAAAATTACAAGTATATTGTGTCTAATATGCTCCAAAAGTTTAAAACATTAGGGTACAAAATGAGTCTTAAGATTTATTTTCTGTATTCACATTTAGACAGCTTTCCTTCAAACTTCGGTGATTAAAGTGAAGAACATTATGAAAGATTCACCAGGACATCAAAGCAATTCAATTCCACTATCAGAGACGTTGGAGAATAACAATGTTGGCGGATTATTGTTGAACGTTGGTACGTGAAGATTCATGAACTACTCACAAGGAAGTCTAGTTTTAGGAGCTTCCAAGTGAAAAGGCAGATACAAAAATGAGATCAGTTGTTTGTCAATGACCTACAGCGGCGTTAATAGTTGTCGCCCGGGGAAAGAACGCGCCTTGGCGTCCCCCTGACCAACTAAACCAACACGTTCCCCTAAATATTTGCCCAATTTGAGCCCTCCCAATCCGGCCCCCCGGAGGACAAGTCCTGTTCGACCCCCTTGTTACGTCACTGATGACCTTAATTGTTTAGAATATCGATGTTCATATTAGTTCTGATGCAAAATAATGTTCCTTTGTTAGAAATATATAGTCATAATGTTACTCTATATAAGCAGCGTTGCTAAGTAAATAGCACAATTTACACAATCATGTATTCCGATTTGTGAAAAAACCTGACGTGATGGGGGGAAACTAATTTCATTTTCGTAATTAGCAACCTCAAATTATATAAAATCAGGTATCAAATCAAAAACAGCTTTCAAAAAGTTTCATTTTGTTGAGCAGTGTATTAGACCGTTCCGATACTTTTCCGAACCCTGTATATTAACCCAATAGTTTTGCTTTGACGTAATAATTATATATTTAAATTGTGATTTATATGAATGTAGTGTAATTATGTCATTTCGGTTAATAATCTTATTATTGTAAGTTTTATTGTGACTTATTGTAATAGCTTCTTGCTATGGAATATTTAATAAATTATAGTATATGTATCAATGAAAGTAACCATTTTTTGGAATATGCATTTCCTTCTTCTGCATATTTCCAAAAACACGTGACAATTTTGACCATAAGAAAGAGAGTTATCATTTATGTAATTTCTAAAGACATGCGACAGAAATTCTGAACAGAACTGTACCTACAGGACATGAGAAATTAAAACAAGACTATGTGAACGGACAATACGCAAAAACTAAACGAAGGCGGTTTTTTTATATGCTGCGGCTGGGAAGGTGTTTTAAGGGCAAGTTCCCCCACCCAAGGATTGAAATTTGAAGTCCGCTAAGCGAGAAGTGAAACGAATTGAATAAAATTGTGCACTGACATTGTAGTCGTCAAATGAGGGAATAACTGCCTCGTTTATCGGGAAGAAAAGTTGGTTGTGACATAGACCCCTCTAAACAATTTAGCACGGAATATCGACGGTAGTAATACGTGTACGTCAAAAGAGAAGTGCAAGGAAAAAGTGCAATGAAAAGAGTGTAATTAAATAAATGAATACGTATTTTGTTAGTTGTATGGAATAACCGTGTAGGGCCCAAACCATGTCCGAAAAATAGATATTACTCCAGGAGCACGTTTATTCCAGTTCATGTAAGAAGCAACAAAAAACAGGGAAAATTACGTGGATTCGAACCCGCAACCCTCTACACGGAAGTTCTGTAAGTTAACTTCTCGTCTAAGAAGCCTAACGGAAAACATTCATTTGTTTAAATTTATAACCGAGGGACACTGTTATGTGCAGCTCTAATTCTCTCTCCATCTCTCTCTCTGTCCACCTCTCTCTCCCTCTCCCTCTCCCTTATGTTTCAGAAGTATCAAATGTTTCGGAAATATTTGAATATTAGCTGTACTTTATGTCTTATTTTAGGCTGTAGTTTTAAATACAGGGTCCTTCCAAATAAAACTTAACTATAACAGCAGATACCAATGTTTTGTTTACTAATTTTCTTACTTACAAGGGAAGAACTTGAAGGAGAAGGCGGGATTTGGTAAGTGAACTTTGGGGCCATTTTTGCAAGCAGGTAGCTTACATTCAAAGAGTTAATATTACAAACTGGGAGAGCGCAATGGGCAAAAATAAGGGAGAAAGACTGTCTTCAAAAGTTTTCTACTCTCCATTTACACTGTTCGAAGCGCAAATTTATCAACTGACGGGGTGCCAGAGCGAGTAGTGTGCAACTCATAAGCAAACGGTCCAGGGTTCGATTCATGTTCGAGTCAATCCTTGTTTCGTTTTTTGCTTCAACTAATAACCATTTTAACTATAAATAAAATATTAATTCACCATATGTTTATAATGAATAAAACTTGTAAAATCTTTCAGTGTTCCAAAATGGCTATGAAGTTTACTTAGCAAAGTGTGCCTTCTCCTTTTTAGAGTCTTAGCTAGCTCTTGGTAACTTGGGCATCCCCCGTGCTAGGTGAAACGTAACTATTTCTCCGAAGTGCTTGGGTAACATTACTCTCACATTTATCATTCTCCTCCTCCCCACCAGAAAAAGAGTGTCTCAATTGTTAGCGAGATGTCTCCCCCTCCTCTAATGAATTTTACATTGATTTGCATGTCACAACCATAGGAGAGTACAGCACTTGGTAGCAGGGACGTAACCAGGATTTGATTTCGGGGGGTCGCTGACTAAACGTTCATTTGAGATGAATACGGGGTCCACTCACCGAAAAATTTGGAATAAATCCGCAATCTTAGAACTTAGTGTGACAACTTATACAAACGTCGGATGGCAAACATCTCCTGGCTACGCCATTACCTGGCAACATTCACTGTTACTAAACATTGTCAGTGTCTGTTCACTTCAACGTTCAGCCATAATTTTATTCTTTTAAGCCGAAGAAAATACATTCGTTCTCCTTCGCATTTGGCGTTCTTAAAAGTAAAATTATGGTATAATTAAAGATACGATTTTCCCATTTTGAATGTAACTTTAGGTCCCTTCCTACCCAAAACAAATCTCATTAGCGCAACCTGCTACCTAAACCCCGCCTGTATGCTCTCCCCTGTTCCAAATAGAAACATTTAATTTGGATATTTTCTGCAAGACCATTCGCGAGATATAGAATTTCATATCCAGTATTTCTGTTTACTTGGCACTGGAATTAATAGAATTAGAAGTAATTGTTTTGTGTAAGTATAGTTATGAAGAACATTCATGGATAAATGTTTTGTGTTGCTAAAAATATATGAAAAATGTTAGGAAAGTTTCTAGACAGATGGAAAATATTCTTCACAGGCTGGGACAAGAGTAATTTAGTGCCACGGAGAGAAAAATTAGAGACGGGGAATTTTCCTAACTTTGCCCCTTACAATTAAACGTTTTGTAATTAACAAACGTTATATATCTGAAATATGGCAGCACATCGGTTTATGTGGCCCCGTGCTTGAGTGAATAGAGTCGTTGTTTGGTAATCTTGAGGCTCATGGATCGAATCTCATCGAGGTGAGTTGAAAGTTTTTTCATTGTTTGTTGCCCATATCTTAAGATGTTTCTCCCCCTCCGTAATCATCTGATGCTCTCCACTGAGTTCTCCACTTGAATTCAGCAAGTGGTAGTGTGATGCTCTCAGGTGCGGGTGCGCTTTTGCATGTCTACTTACAAAATCAAAGTTTTCGACAAAACATGTATGTTATCCGATCATTTTTCTCCAAGTTATAAAATTGCATATACGACTGTATCTCTCTTTCAACATATTTGCATCTCTCGTTCTTCATTGTCATCAACTTTTAAATGAGATGACTTCGGAGCGAAACTTCAAATCATAAAAGCGCTATACCAATGGGCTCACTCCCACTAAGCATTTGATTAAATGTATCCGTTTTCATACTGAAGGAGAGTTCATTAGCTCTTCCTATCCTCCTAAAGTGACAGAATATTTATTCAGACTCTGTAAAGTAATTTCAAACGACTGAAAGGGTGTTCATTCCAACAGCAACAGGATAGGATTTTAATTTTTTGTTTAAATTTATCTTTACGAATAGGACAAAAATCAAGTAATATATTTGCGCTAAGAACTATGTCTGAGATTAATCTCGTTTTGCAGAAATGATGCTATAGACGGAAGTGGGAATTTCGCCCAAGTGCGCGGGAATGTTCAGTGCCTGGCGATTATGTCACCCGCCTTCTTTTATAGTTAATTCGTTTCCAATACTTCCCGGCAAATGCTTCGGATTCAACTGGTAGAGCATTTTAGCCATAAATCTCAATATGTCTGAACCCTCCAGAAGTGTTCCTTACTGTACAATCCGCAGCAGAAAAATTGTGACAGCTAACGCTGGGAAACTTGGACACCCAATATACACCTTCTTATCCCATACTCGTGTCTGCTAAAGAGATCCCCTCTCACTCCTCCTTTCTCCTTTCTCATACTAAAATTAGCTCACAACATGAACGCAATTCTAATTTCAAACTACACATGCATTAGTATCTATAAAATGAAATAACAAAACCGAGACGGAACAAGATTCATAAGTTGATTTAGGAACAAACAGAAACACACAAAACGAAAAATTGAAACCAATGGATGTATATTACACAGAGGTTCAGAAATGAGGCAGTGAGAGAGAAAGAGAGAAGGCGAGAGAAGAAGATAAAGAAAAGGGAGAACAGACAAAAATGTGGAATTTTAAACTTAGCAAGAAAAAAACCTAACATTATAAAAATCCGTTACCAGAAATCCAACAGTAATATAGAAATAACGTTTGTTTTTATATTTTTTTCAGGACGATTCGAATATATAGAGGATGCCTGAATTCATGGTCCTTTTCAAAAAGGATAGCATACGCAATTTCCAGTAGAACTGTAGCTCTCACAGACACATCTAAGATAATGTCAAAAGTTTAACACACATGGTTTGTTTCCGCGTGGTTCGGTTGTAAATTCGGTACTGTCCATTGGACATACTGATGCAAATCACATTCTAATAAACACAGTAGATAGCGTAGATCATATCTTCCATTCCAGACGAATAATGCAAAGCGAACAAAAAAGAAATTACCGAAAAGAAAAAAGGAAAAAAGATAGATAAAATTGAATGAGTGCTACTTTACTGGTAATTTTTTTTATCAGAAATATCCTATATTAAAAGTCCAAACCGTATCATAATGAAAAGTTACAAATGTTGAAATGGAAAATTGGATGTTCCTTATAGATGTAGCATAACTTGCATGTTTCAAATTCCAAAATGAATAAATCACATTGAATTATAGGAATGGAAAAAAAATTGTGTCGAATTGTATAAATAAAATTTTGTTTTCCAATAAACTAAGAGAATGCTATTTTCTAGTCTTTTCCGAAGATTTATCTGTTCCGAACATCCAGCATTACTTTCATCTCTTGCGGATATGACGTTATAATTTGCACAGATAGAATGAACACGCTAGAGCTCAAACGGATCATAGTGTCAATCGGATGATGTTGGTTAGCTTATGGACCACCACTTTGTCGAGGATTCAAAGCCGTAATGACCCGGTAATTCGACTGAGACTCGGTAACCTAGATGATAAAAAAGATATTTTGCTTATTCCGTTGCGTTTAAACAGTATTTCTTTCAGAGATGACCAGGACTGGAGATTTTATCTCCAGAGCACAAACACTCGACGCTGAAGTTGCCAGTTAATTACATTTTCCAGACCAGTCCGTTTTAACTTCGGAACGTGCACACGCACACGAAGTGCATGTGTACGTAAGGGGGAGGGGGAGAAGGAAAGATGCAATGACAGGATAGGGAAACGTCATGAAAGAAAGAAAGAAAGAGTCATATTTATTTTTGAGGACGATAACACGAAAAGTGTTTACTGCAGTTCACTGAAGTGTTTCAAATGCCTGGTAAATCCCTTGCCGTTTCCCAACTACCATTCGTAAATCGTCTCTTTCATGATAAAGGTGTTTGCTTCCACATTCTTAACCATTGCACGTCTAATATGAAAAATTGATTCTTCACTATCACTTTGTAAAAAATACCAGTTTGGCGTGAACAGGGTTTGAAGCTATGCTTGACAGCTTTATTAGTCGTAATTCCATTATGTTACCGTAACCAACATCATCCGACTGACACTATGATCCGTTTGAGCTCTAGCGTGTTCATTCTATCTTTGCAAATTATAACGTCATATCCGCAAGAGATGAAAGTAATGCTGGATGTTCGGAACAGATAAATCTTCGGAAAAGACTAGAAAATAGCAATCTCTTAGTTTATTGGAAAACAAAATTTTATTTATACAATTCGACACAATTTTTTTTCCATTCCTATAATTCAATGTGATTTATTCATGTTGGAATTTGAAACATGCAAGTTATGCTACATCTATAAGGAACATCCAATTTTCCATTTCAACATTTGTAACTTTTCATTATGATACGGTTTGGACTTTTAATATAGGATATTTCTGATAAAAAAAAAATTACCAGTAAAGTAGCACTCATTCAATTTTATCTATCTTTTTTCCTTTTTTCTTTTCGGTAATTTGTTTTTTGTTCGCTTTGCATTAGTCATCTGGAATGGAAGATATGATCTACGCTATCTACTGTGTTTATTAGAATGTGATTTGCATCAGTATGTCCAATGGACAGTACCGAATTTACAACCGAACCACGCGGAAACAAACCATGTGTGTTAAACTTTTGACATTATCTTAGATGTGTCTGTGAGAGCTACAGTTCTACTGGAAATTGCGTATGCTATCCTTTTTGAAAAGGACCATGAATTCAGGCATCCTCTATATATTCGAATCGTCCTGAAAAAAATATAAAAACAAACGTTATTTCTATATTACTGTTGGATTTCTGGTAACGGATTTTTATAATGTTAGGTTTTTTTCTTGCTAAGCTTAAAATTCCACATTTTTGTCTGTTCTCCCTTTTCTTTATCTTCTTCTCTCGCCTTCTCTCTTTCTCTCTCGCTGCCTCATTTCTGAACCTCTGTGTAATATACATCCATTGGTTTCATTTTTTCATTGTGTGTGTTTCTGTTTGTTCCTAAATCAACTTATGAATCTTGTTCCGTCTAGGTTTTGTTATTTCATTTTATCGATACTAATACACGTGTAGTTTGAAATTAGAATTGCGTTCATGTTGTTAGTTAATTTTTGTATGAGAGAGAAGAAAGGAGGAGTGAGAGGCGATCTCTTTATCAGACACGATTATGGGATAAGAAGGTGTATATTGGGTGGCCTAGCTGCCCGGCTTTAACTGTCGTATTTTTTATGTGCACCGAAATAATATATTAGTTTGCTTTGGAAAAACTTTATTTTTTAAATAAATGTAAACAGGTATTTATTTTACGTTTCCAATGATTCGTTATTACTATTTTCTACTTTTTATAGCTTTAGTCAGTTTATAACTTGTTAATTTCTTTTATGTAGCACTTTTCCATTTTATGGAAAAGATATTACATTAATTCTGTTCATTTCAATTTCCTTATTTCAATTTCTTAATCCTCTTTGCTTTTGATCGTTTTAATAATTACAGCTTCTGCAATGGATTTTCTATCTTCATAATTCTCTAATGGATCATTTCTGTTGCAGAAGTTGTTTCGCCGAATTTCCATAACAAATATTCGGTCAGCAATTCGCGTGTATGTTTGCTTCATTTTATTCGTTATCTTTCCTTCCACAAAATATTCCGATAATTATTGCGGATGCTACCTGAATTAGCAATGAATCTTCTAGTTGTGTTGTGAGGATATGTGTAATTACATTTTCTCTCAATTTCCTAGTTATATTATTCATTATTTTAAACAATATTTTTAACCTGACCAGTTACCGGGGATTTAGGGGTCTTAATTATAACTACAGGTCTCACTAAATGATTCTACTAATATGATTGCTCTCAATAGAATTCATTTCGTTTGCTTGTAACATATTAACTCACTTGTAAATTTATCTTCGTACTAAATCTTCACTTTTAAAATTAAACTTCACCTCTTTCAGGTTGGAATCCTTTTACGCCACATACTAGGTCATTTGCCGATATATATTTAATTGTTTTAGGGAACTCTATTTGTCCTCTAAAATAACATCTAATACAATATGTACAGTGTTTCTGATAAAATTTCCAGTGCTTATCAATAAAAAACGGCTGAGAATAAAACAATGACAAAAACATGAGATTGGAAAATGCCATAGGGCACATCATATGGTATTGCTGTGGGACCATCTCGGCCTTCCTTGAAGGTGGTCACTTCAACTTTTCAAATGGTAACACCTATTGAATCATAACCTCATTCGGTAGTCCTTGGAAAATGAAACAACTTTTGTAGGAAATAACTTGCGATTTGGGCCACCGTTTTCCAAATGGCCGCAAAAGTGGTTTATACATCAGATAAAACGTCCAGTGCTTATAAATCAGAAATGGCTGAGAATAGAAAGATGAACAAATACTGAGATAGGAAAATGTCAAAGGGTACATTACATGTTGTTGTGGTGACCCCCAAAGTCCTCGTTGAAGAATAATCTAAGTTCCAACTTCAAATTTGCAACTAGATACAATGGATGGGTCATATTTTATTCAATGGTCAACCGAGAAAAACAAAATTTGCTGAAAACAGTTTTCAATTTGAAATAGTGTGATCGGGAAATGTCGTAAAGTGCATTGAACACACTGTGCTTTACTTCCACAAAAGGTATATAACATGTTTCATCTTTGGGGGGGGGGAGTTGTGGCTAGACCATTGTAAAGGGAAATTTATGTAGTTCACCTCATGATTGAAAGATCTGAACATCAAATGATTCTTGCATAATGTTATTCCTTTCATGCAAGGTTTATTGAGATCAGAACAATTCAGCGGTTTAGATTGGTAAGACGTAGGGATAGCAAGATGTTTTCTAACAGAATAAGTGAACATATTTTTTGAATAGTAATCCTTACTTTTGTGGTTTAGGTATTTAATGCTGTTTTTAAGCTTCCTGATTTGTTTCGTTAATTAGAATAAACAAAAGAACAAAAGACTTAAAAGATTTAATTTAGAGAAAATGTTTTACGTTTGCCATAACTAAAATTATGACTTTCTGTTAGACATTTGTTCCCGTGTTTATACAATTGTAACGACGACACACACCCTGACATGTGAAGATTTCAACAGCGCCTCACTAGCTTTACTTCATTCCTCACTAGCAACAATATGGTATCAAACGAGCACAATAGGTGGCTTTCACTCTCTATGATCATTAGGGTTGCTGGAGCTCTTAATCTCTTTACTCAAATCAACCACTTAATATTCTCATTTACATTGATCACTGACAGAGAACGTATTTATTTTCCATGCACTTAAGATGTTTTTCAGATATTCCAGTTGTTTACTGATATTACTCCGAATAGTTATTTAATATTGTACTACATTTACATTTTATAGAAGAGCCGTACATGAAAGCGGCAAGTGTAGTGTAATTTTTGGTGTGGTAGACGCAATGCTGTATAGCATAACTGAAGCATTTGACATGCTTATGGTGCTTGGAGAATGCTTTCAGAATTACAGCGTAGCAGCAGTTGTGTATAGATGATGATATCCGAACCCACGTTCATTTACGTGGCACGCATTTCGACGTTTGGATGACCGGCTAGGCAGAACTGACAAAATACATATTTCCCAGCATGTGTCTAGGAATTCTCGACTTGTGGGCAACGAATACACCGTTATTGCTGTTCTTTCAGCTATCAACACAAATCCAGATTGCATGTGAGGGAGGTATAAGTCCATCTAATGTTGTTCGTGTTCTTCATTAGTATAAGTTTCATTTTTATCATCTTTCTGTACATCAAGGACTCTTAGCTCGTGACTATGAATAAAGGCCAAAGGCATGGAAACGCAAGATTGTAACTTCTCCTTTACATGCTGTAGACAGACGAGGAGAATTTCACAAATGAATGACAAGTTATTCTGAACAATGCTCATAATTGGTCAGTAGAAAATCCACACTGCTTAGGACAAATTATGCATCAACATCGATGAAGCATAAATGTTTTTTTTTTTTTTTTAATGGAGGATTGTCTGCTGATCGTTTTAGCGATTTCCTTGCCAATGATCTCGAACCGCTGCTGGAAGAAATACCATTCGGTCATCGCCAAAACACGTGTTTTCAGTTCGATGCTAACTTTGGTCATCATGCACGCTTCTAAAAGAACAGAGTAACAATATGTTTTAACGGCAATGGATAGGAAGAGGTTCTCCTAAACACTTTCCTCCGCGATCCCTTCGTCTCACCTGTATGGACTTTTATTTCTGGGTACGGATCAGGGACATGGTGTACAAGGATATGCCAACAATTGTAGCAGATATGAAGTACGGTATAGTGAATGCTTTTCGCAGCATCACTAGAGCGGAATTAGAATCTGTTCACCGAACATATCATACCAGAATTGCACGTTTCATTGCCGCTCAAAGAAATTAGGGAAAATTTATGAGAGAGAATTGAACCCATATCATAGTTCATGTGACAGAAATGTTTGGTGGTGAGATCTTCACGGATGCCAGTAAAATTATTTGTGTTATTTTTCACTAGTATTATACTGGGTGAATGCTCACTTATGACATTTCAGACATACGTATGTCGCACTCCTCAAATTTCCTTCAACTTTGCAAAATACACGTTGCGACTGAATAACTGAATAACTGAATAATTGGATTTGCTTGTCAGACTTTTCTTAGAATATCTGTTTCTCTTTTGATTTTTTTTTCGAATGTCGTAGTAGCATATGGTGTTCAAGGTCACATATTTGAATGGTGACCAATTCATCAATTTTAGCAGGATTCCACATAGTAGACAATATGTGCCTCATAGTAAAATAAACCTACAAAACATGCATGTGTTTCATATGTTTAAAATTATGTATCATATTGCATACGTTCCCATTCACAATATTTGTGTCCTCAGCGCTGCATGTTAACGGCCCTGTAGAAACAAAGGGACCCTAAGTAAGTTTACCCTATGACATTTTCTTAGCTGCCTTTGTTTAATCATTCACCTTCAGTCATTCCTTATTTATAAGCACTAGATGTTTTAATTGTCTACATAAAAAAAATCTGTATGTATTTGGGGCACGGACGGATTTTTCCTACCAAATCTGTTTGTCAGGATATTCCCAACTTTATACCAAACGCCAAAATGTCAGATGTCACGTTGTAAGTGTTCCAAGTGTCTCATTATAGCTGGTCCAATACAGCCAAAACCATGCTATATTCACTGCAATTTTTGACATTTTCCTATCTCAGGTTTTGTATCATCTTTTTATTCTCAGCGGTTTCTTTTTCACATGCACTGGACATATTATCTGATATAGGACCCACATTTTGCGGACATTTTGAAAACGGTGGCCCAAATCAAAAATAGTTTCCTACAAAAAGTTGTATCGTTTTCCAAGGACTACCGAATGATTAAATGTATGTCCTCATCTGAAAATTTGACATTTGCCTGTGGACCCCCTTCAAGGAGGGCCCCATGGGTCAACGCAACAACACCATGTGATGTGCCCTATGACATTTTCCTATTTCAGTTTCTGTTTCATCTTTCCAGTCTTAGCCGTTCCTGATTTATAAGCACCGGATATTTCATCTGAAACGCCCCATATACATACATATGTACACACACACACACACACACACACACATATATATATATATATATATATATATATATATATATATATATATATATATATATATATATATATATATATATATATATATAGGGGACAGACAAACAAATCTAAAAACACTTCATAGAGGACACGTAAGTTTGGCACTCCACTGTAAAACACGTGTTGCGGTTGCCGACCGTTTTTTTTTTTTTGTTTTCAATTTGCCATGTGGACCTTCTTTTTCCGACAGCAGTAACCTTTCACCTGTGAATGTCCTGGTGTGAAAGTGGTGTGGTAAAATGGGTGATCTTACAGACGTCCAAAGAGGCATGATCGTTGGTGTCCGTCTGGTTGGAGCTTCAGTGGCAACAGTGGCGAACATTGTGGGGGTATCGAAAGTCACTGTGCCCAATGTCACGAGGACAAACACATTTCATGGGCATATGACGTCTGCAATTCACAGCAGTGGTCGAAAAACAATCCTATCAGATAGGGACCGGAGGGCATTAAGAAGGATTGTAGCAGGTAAAAGGAAGACCACTGTAATGAAAATTACGTCTGGACTCAATTGTGGCCTACAGAACCTGGTTAATTCGAAAACAGTGTGACGGGAACTTCATAAAATTCATGGTAGGGCCGCTATCGCTAAACCCCTGGACGCAGCAGTAAATGCTAAGAGGTGTATCCAGTGGTGCAAGGAGCACAAGACGTGGACTCATGAGCAGTGGAAACACGTAATGTGGTCCGATGGATCAGCCTTCACCTTGTTTTCAACAATCAATCGTGTTTACTTATGAAACACCCCGTCACAATACTATGAAACAGACTTTCTGCTCCATACTGTGAAGCATGTGGGTGGTTCTGTTACAGTATTGGCAGCTATATCGTAGTTTCCTGCATGTCCCATCATAGAACAGCATGAAATGATGAATGCTAAGGCGTATGAGGTCATTATGTGAGACCAGGTTCTACCCTTTTCCCAAATTTTGTTCTCTGATGGTGATGGCATCAACCAAAATGATTTAGCACACTGTCATGCTGCAGAAACGGTGAAATCATGGTTTGAGGAGCATGAACAAGAGCTATGATACCTCCCCTGGGTCCCTTAATCACCAGATCTGAACATCATTGAGCCATTGTGGTTTGAGTTAAAAAGGCATGTTCGGTCTCATTAACCTCCACTAGCATCCCCTAAGAAACGGGATCATGTTTTGGCGGAACAATGGTACAAAATTCCACACACCACGATTCAGGAGCTGTATACGTTCATTTCATGATGGATCCAAGGTATTTTGGACGCTAAAGGAGGCCCCACACCATACTAGGTCAGATTTTCACACTTCTACAAATACACACTTATATATATATATATATATATATATATATATATATATATATATATATATATATATATATATATATATATATATATATATATATTAGAATGGAGCGTTTTGCACTTTTGTTGGAAATTCGATGACGGCTAGTGCGGAAAAGGTGTTATTAGTGGCACCAACCATACATTTTTTATTTTTGAGAACTCCTTACTATGCCTCAACGAACTTAAAGTTTTTTAAGTGTTTGGTTAGACAACTTGCACAAAAGACAGAAAAGCTACTCGTGGTCGTTTTTAGAGTTATCTAATGGGTATAATACAATTTCTTTATTAAAAGAAACTTTAAGCAATGCCAGTAAATAATTTTAAAATGTTTGTTAGTTAAAGCAAAGCCATATAAGCTCAGTTCGTGGAATTAATGTCCAGATTTTGTTCGGAATGCTTATAGGAATATCCCTTGATGTAATACGGTTTTCTTTTGCAACTCTTCGCTTATTGTGCTCTGTACGCAAAATGATATAGAACTTACCAGGGAAAAGTGGTTGTGCATCGAGTTACTCCCACCCACCCACTCAGTAAGCATACGTTGACATTTGACCTTAGGTTACGTAGTTCTTCTTAATCTCGAAGCGGGACATTCTTGTTGTAAACTTTAGTTTGGCTTTAACGTAGATTTCTCTTGCACTTTTTCGACACTGCCTCGGATACCAGCTTCACTGCGCGTTCCACAGCTTAACTATGGTAATGAAATATTATTGTTAGAGTAGCTGAAGTTCGGATGTTTTCCTCAAGCTGCTGATCCGATATGATTCGTGTGATTGGTGGCTCTGTTAGACATTTAGGTGAATTAATCATGTCGTAGTAAGTTTCAACTCTAAAGTTTAATTTCGGAACAATGAAGTTACCTGGGCGCCTTGATCTCGAAGTCTTCTGGCTGCGGCTCTTTTTTATCTTTCTGCAGCCTAACATTCGAATATGCAGATTTTCATCTGCTGTAAACGCTATCAGCAGGTTCTTATAACGAGTGTAGCATCCGTTTTCTTTGTAAAACGGAATCAGCTATTTGTTGTAGATTTTCTAGAAAAAAACGTGATAGCTTAACTATGCTAAACAGATGCATGTCGCCCATTTCGCACGAAGAATTTCGCCGTATTGAAAACCAATTGGCACCGTATACTTTGACAATGTACTATGAAAATATACACAAACTTGAACTAGGTTTATAAGTACTGATGTAGTGGCGAAGCATCCTACAGGTCAATGTAAGCCATCGTGTATTTGCTAATGTCCTGGTTTTCTGTTTGCTAGATCGCTAGTACAAATTCCTGTACTAACAGCCTTACAAATTTCAAAGAAATATTTCTGGTCGCTGCTTAAACCATCCGGTTATTCTACTTCAGACACCCATTCAACGGGAATGGGTGTAAAGGAGACTATCGATAAACGTTCACAGTCCTTTGATTTATTCGGATGGGGCCGGAAAAAGCGTTGGATTCGGTCGTACTAACATCCGATTCGGTAACCAGGTGTCGAAATTGCAACTTGTTGGTATGAAGAAGGCAAATGAGATACTGCAGTTCCTTTCCTAGGGATCTTTGTATCTGACTTACCACGCCGTTATTCCATCCTGTGTTCGTGGCTTCACCATCACTGCCGACTGCCTCAAGACTTGACACATAGTACTGGTTCTTCTATAACAGCTCCAATATAGAGTCGGCAATATTTTTGCTTGGCTGACTTATTATGACTCAAGTATTCTGAACCGGGCTCCGATATAACTGTGGTATGCTTTCCTGTAACCTCTCGTCTTCGTAGTTTGCCGTTATTTTTTTCTTGCACAAGAGTTGCAACATTTTTCCGTCGAACTAAATATGTGTAACCGCCCGGCCTAGATGAGCCTTTTCCTTCTCCATAATCTAACCCAGTTTACCTTCTCCTTTTCGTAACTTAGAACTGTCAACAAGATTTTTGTCCTCTGGCGTTATGAGTCTCGCGTCCTGAAGTACGGCAGAAGCGAAGAAAAGAATCTGTCTGTCTGAAGCTCCAGTTCTAAACGTTGCCTACGCTGTATTTTGAAGACGGATGCCCTTTAGGTTATGTTTACTTCTTGGTCGCGTATCGAAGTCAGATCTCAACGTGCTCTCACAGTTGCAATCTTCGTCGTTTTTACATTTACAAGACGCGATATCAAAATGAGACTTTTTCACGTGTGCAACAAAACCTACACGAAGTGTTGCTTCTTGTCCTTGTCGACTGAAATGATTTTCCTTGGTGCAACACTTATTATAAAATGTTTTCAACATGTCAAAAGCTCTCCTTTCTGATACCACAGGAGTGCTTGCTTTACACCAAGTATGTACAACTCTTTGTCCAACTAGTTTACAAATGAAGTCACTGGTAATTTAACTACACTTTCGTCACCACTTAAACCACTACAAAACCAGTGATAATGCAGCTTAACCTCAGCGTATGTGGATAACAGCATTTCACTAATTTCACTTAGAATTCCAAATAAGCCTCGTTTCACACTTTCCCGCGTTGGTCTGCAATGAGGCTTTTTCTTCATGTTGTTTTCCATTGATTCCGAACTTGGAAACCAAAGTATGCAAAATGTCTCTGAATCGTATCGCACTAAGAAGACCGTAACTTTAGGTACAAGGCACCAACTCTCTGTCTTAACATAAAGAGTAGCAACCTTAAACTACAAAACCTGGCATGTCGGATTTGTTGGCCGAACTACGCAATATTTATAGCACCGCCGAACTTCGAGTGAAAATATTCTTGAAACGTCGGTGTAGGTTCTGGAGCCAACGAGGCGAGCGGGAGGTGCCCGAATCTTCTGGACGGAGCCGGAGCCGGACGTTGCGACGACGCTCGAAGAGCATGACCAAAATGAGCAACCACGAAGTTGTGTAGCCTACCGCTATACGGTATTTACTGTCGGTGTACATAACAAGAGAAGAGTTTGCCGAAAACAAATCGTGTTAAATCAAGAACCATGCCTATAATCATCGTTAAACTGGCATTCCAAGCAAAATCTGAACATTAATTCCAAAACTGAGCTAATATGGCTATACTTTGACTCATAAACACGTTAAAATTATTTACTGGCATTGCTACAAGCTTAGTGTAATAAAAGAATTGTATTAGAGCCATCAGGTAACTCAAAAATGATCGTAAGTTTCATTTCTGTCATTTTTGTTGTGCGTGTTTCCTGACCAAACACTTAAACATCTTTAAGTCCGTTCGTGCAAGGTAAGGGGTTGTTCAAAAATTAAAAAAAAACAGTAAGGTCGGTGCCACTAATAGCACCTTTTCCGAACTAGCCGTCATCGAATTTCCAACAAAACTGCAAAACGCTCACACTAATATATATAACCCTCTGTGTTTAATCATATAGCAAAGGGAAATTACATATGTCGTATCCGTAATCAAATATCATAGACAATTGATTAGAGATCTGTCCATATATTTGTCGTTGTTTTTGTTACAATGTAGTTTCAGCTCCCATCTTTCTGTTTTCCTTTGATAAAAGATTACCTGAACAATTTTATAAAACATGGTTTTCCTATATTGAGTGGAGAAAATCCAGATCTTTTCGTGACAATTCAAGGTCTGTAACGAAATAAATCACATAATAATTTGCAAATAATCAACTTTGAGATTTCATAATTGATTAATAAAGAATTTTTGATTATTTACTTGTGTTAGCAGAGAAATAGAAAAGTACATAAACAATTATTTTTATCGGAAGACCAGCTAGAGCCGAACTACATTCCTTGTGTATTTCACTTCCAATTGGTGTTTGCATTCTCTATCATAGCTAATGCACTATGCCGTTTGACATTCTTAAACTAACTTAAACATTTCCATTAGGTGAAAAACGTGAATTGATACTCAAATATAATAGGTGGATCTTCTAAATAATTAGTATAAAGGATAAATGCAGTCTTGGTTTTCAACGTATGTGTTGTATAAATTAAAGCAAAACGTCCCTAACTTCAACATTCTCAACTCAATTACTTACGGGCGACTGGAAATATACAGTTCTTGAGGTTTATTATGAAAAACATTTAAGATGAGTGTGTTTTGCACAAAGTGACACAAGTGTTTAAATTGTGTGAAGTGTTGTTTTAGTCGATTCTATTAAGTCAAACACTTCTCAATCTTGGATATATATTTCTTATAGCTTCCGTATTTCATTTCCTCGTATTGAACTGCTCGTATATTTGTAACGAATTTGTTTTTTTTTTGTTTGTTTGTTCGTTTAGAAAAGTACCACATCAATTAAGATACCTCTTTCTCCATCTTCCGACTGCAACACAATACCTTCTTAACATAACGTTTCATTTGGTCTAATTCGGTAGTTACTACTTTTATCTTACAACTATGTTTCTTAGCTGGAAATTATGATTTCATCAATAGCAGTCATTTCTGGTATTAACTCAGCATTCATATTTCGAATTTATATACTTACCTAACTCTACTTACACTTCCCTTTACCATTAGTTTATTTTGTTACTATATGTTCATATAATTCGAAACGTGTTTATTTTAACACTTATGTCACTATAAGTTTATATTAGAAAGTATGATATCGAATTTAATGTAACTGTAATCATTCTGAATTTGAGTCTTTGTAGAATTACTTTTCTTATTTATTTTTTATACTATTATTTATTTTCTGCATTCTTCTATCTACCGAACTAAAAGCCCTAGCATTATTTTATTTCGTCTTATCTTTATGCAATACACTACGTTTTTCATTACAAAACATTTTAATTCTCTGTACTACTATATTCATGAAGATAGTATTACTTTCTTGTACCTTCATCATAAATTTGTTTAATATTAATCAAAAACCTAGAAATCAATTGCCATTTTTCTTTACATTGTACATACAACTTCAATAGTAAATACTTCTTTTACACTAGCAGTTACAGTATCATCAAAGGTTTGCTTATTCGCTGACGAAGACTCTAGTGTCGGCTTATTATTTACCACAGCCGCTAAACGTCAGCCTCTATTTTCTCCAATAGACTTAGCTCAGTCTTGAAAACCAGTAATCATTATTGGAGTTTTAATGGATGTGTTGATCATAATGTTGTTTAGAGGACTTTCAAACATGAAATCCTTCAGGACATATGGAAAAGAGTGATAACGTTTAACGTTAAAACATTGGTTAAAATATATAATTGCGAGAACATGTAATGTCAGCTACCAATACGAGGGTTGCAATGCTATTGCAATGACAGCAACATGTATTATAAAATGGTTCTCTCATTTCACATAATATAGCGATCCTTAGAAATCTTTACAGCTTAATAAATCAATGTTTTGTAAACGGTAGGACATACTTTATTTGTACTGAAACATATTTATTTGTTTAAACTTATTATTTGGATTATTTCAAAGTTTTCAAATAAAGTAATTTTTTTAGTAAACCAAATATTCGAGTTCGCATAAATACATATCTATTAATTCAAAGTACTTTGTTCCTTTTCGACACAGAGGTACTTTGAAGCTGCGTTATCTATTTACCCTCAGATCCTTACCCTCGCATTATTAAATTGTGGATACTTTCAAATATTTAATGTTATAATGTGTTACGTAGTATATAACATTGAGTAATAAGAGTCGTATCACAAGTTGTTTCGCTTACAAATTTAAGATACATAATTATCTGGCGTATTCACGTTGCAAAAACACAATATTGAGTTTGCATGATTTATAATGCTCTGGTATTTTGTTCTGTTTAAAACTATGCTCATCTTTTTAATGTTTTTATTGTACGGAATTTCAGAGGATTTTGACTGTTTAAGTTACAAGGGAAATCAACATAAATTATTCATTTTGTATATGCGTTATGGTTTACTACACGAAAGTACTTATAACAACAGATTATCAGATTTTTGTTCAACATTTCAAAAATATCAAAGATGTACTTGGAAAGCACCTAACCAAGCAATTAACTTTGATATTTTGAAATGTGTTTATGGCTTGTTCATCATATGGGAAGTATCTGAAATTGTATACTAAATTGCGTAAAATTGCTTAAATTTGATTTAGTTCTCATTAGCCTCTACCTCCTTTTATTCGTGAAACACAATACTTTATTAATGAATAAATAAAGACAAATACTTACGAATTAAATGTAAAGAACTTGAAAACGTACGGGATTAATACTGTGATCTTTATCGCAGAAACTCTGATGTGATCTAGATAAGATTCATAGAGGTACTGAATAGGGGTAACTAATGTATTACATCTTTCCACTTGTTATATGGTCCCTATTACATCTTCCCTAAGGTCCATGAGGGAGGATGGGAGTATAAATCTTCGTCACATTTTAGTCTCAGAGTTGGACCGAAGAAATTGAATTGTATTCATTTCCGGGGTTTCTGTCGAGCAGAAAAAGACCTTCATTCCATCCCTATATTTCTTTAATTACACAGCCATGGGTACAGCTCTACATGTAGTAGCGTTATCCTGGAATTTGTCATCAAGGTGAATAGTTATATTTGAACTATTAGACGCAAATGCCAACTTCAATGGCAATACAGTCTTTGTCTTTTACGTGAGTGGTAATCGTTAGGGCAGAATCATGAGAAAAACATGTTAATGCTAAACAATGCATATTGCTTCAGCTTTTTCCTTGTTCCATATTCACACAATGGTTTTAATTTTCAATTCTGTTTATTCCTGTTATGGGATTTTCACAGGGTTTTTTCGGAATATGTTTCCTCTTTGCGATGTTGTTTCATCGTGACTGTTATAGGCAGCCCTCACATTGGACACTCTACCTTGCAACACATCCAACGCACTTGTTATTTTACTAATACCATCACTGCAAATTAGAGCACATAATCGCCCAACTAAAGAAATAAAAGTAATCACAGCTTTTAGAAGACAATGTCTACTAGGATTACTGTACGTTACCATTACAACGATCTCCACGTACGACGGAATTTGTTTATCACACCACTACACAGACTAGATAATGAAGTCACTACCTGATCATATCCAATAGATAGATCATGTGTGTTTCCAAGAACAGGTTTCTTAATTAAACAGGTAAGTACTTAAACATCAAAGACCCACTGTTTTAGTATTTTTAATCAGTTCTTAATATTACGCTCTTTTCATTTCAGTGAATGCTCTGCTTGAATTAGTCAACAAATTTTGGAAAACGTTTTACGATGAATTCTCAGATTTACTGGAAGCGAACTTCAATCGATTTGCAAAAGAAGTCCTTAATGGAATAAATATTAAATTTCCAGTAGAAGAACTTATTCCGAAGACACGCAACTAAGGATTTTAACTTCTTAGAATATCATGTGAAGTTTCAAGGTTTTCCGCAACTTTAACATGTAATTTGTTTAGAAAGTATTGAGAATGATTATTCGAAACCTACACTTAGTGAATGTATCTCTTCATTAATGTACAAAATAACATCATATATAAAACATATTGTCAATTTTATTTTTTTATATTTATACAAATTCAAGCCATCGGCTACACCGTTCTTGAGGCAGACGTAACTACCGGTAAAAATCTGTAGGTTATTCAAATGAGTAAGTATCTCAAATTTGGATACTGGATTCTGATTGCATCCTAAATGTGGATACTCCAAGATGTTTGAAGCTACGCGACAAATCTCAATATGCGAAATTCATACTAAATGCAACAAGCAACCTTTTCTGACGTTCTCATTTTCTCGTCCCTAAAAACTATAAATGTATTTTACTTTGGTACATAATAACACCCATCATTACCATCATACATGTGGCTTTTCGCTACTGAGAAGCTTCCATTCTCTATGAAAGAAAATTCCTACGTCTTTAGAAAATTCCTACGTCTTCACGTACAACTTATTCTGTTTAGAGAATGTCCATGAATTTTAGTCTCCTTTGCTCCTCTTTCTCTTTCCTGAAAGCATATTCTCTAGAACGTATGTCATGATAAAGTCTCTTCTTAGCGAATTTGCGAAACAATCTATATAGCCTACTTCCTGTCAATTATATTAAAGTTGTTCTTTCATCTCCCACCGTTTATAATGCCCTATGAATGATTACTTGTTCGATACAGCTAATTTTCCTAAATCTCAACATCCCCAATTTCAAAAGCTTCTACTTGTTTTCCATCACTTTCTATATTCGAGGTCCAACAAAATGCATTGTAATCCATCTTAAAGGCTTCCTTCCTTCTCCGCTCATATGCTCCTTTCATTTCACGTTTGAACTTCGGATCAGTACCGACAATAATACTAAGCATGAATCGGTAAGTAGAAGCATGTTCTATTTCAAACCGACTTTTAAAAGAGCTATATATTTGACCAGTATTTTTATGTTTGCACTTATATATATATATCTATACATAAATATTTCGAAAACCATTAATCATAATTAGATGCGGTTTAAACTAATCTTATAAACTGTTCACAAGGAAAGTTTATACATATAAAAATTGAGAAAAGTACTAACTTAATTATTTCTTTAAAAAGCTATAATTACTATAAAACTTTAAAAATACTATCCGGAAATATACGGCTATCATAAATTCATCAAAGTGTGATAGGTTGAGTATAACCAATAACTAAGAAGAATTCATCATTATACGAATAATTTAACTGGTGATGGAGGTTTAGGTAATTGGTGAAGTCACCACTGTTTACGTGTTAGTTTTGCTCAAAGTTTGTCAAAATATCATACGCTTTCTGCGGTTAGTTGCCAAAAGGGTGAGAAGCATCTCGGAGATCGAATTCTCAGAACGAATCACTGCCTTTTATGTTTATGTTTCCTTCTTTGGTAGAACCAGGTAATGTTCGGTGACAGAAAGATCTTAATGACTGCTGTGTAAAGAATTTCACAATTACAACTTTCGAAGCAAAAACCTTTCGGTTAAATGAATAAGCTAACCACTCACCCACCTTTAGCACATAATAGAAAATCTTTGGAAATTATACTGATACCTTTCATTGCTTGAACTTCTTCTATATGCGTGACTGGGAGGGTATGATTTTTATGCTTCTCAGAATGACAATTTTATTCAGAGTATGGCTGTAGCCCCAAAGTTTGTTTCTCTCGTTCTAACTTTCCATATGTAAATATATTTGTGTCTGTGCTCAAATCTGTATCTTTTTCCTTCCTTCACCAAATGTGGTTCGCCATGGATTTACATATCGTAGGATTAAAATCGCCTGCTCTTGGTACCAGATCTAAGCGTTCTATCAATGGCCAGTCGTGACTGTTGCTTTCCTATTAGTAGACTGTGTATATTTAGGAACTTCAAACAGGAAACATATACACTTAAAAATATATTTCCAGTCTTGGTGCCTCCAAAGTTTCGATATTGTCAAGATATGTGAAGAAAACATAGTTCATCAAGTACTTTCCTGCATGGATAAGTGGTTTTTCCACTCTCCATATTTTAAGATGCATCTTCACTGTAAAATAATCTAATGCTTCAATAAAATAACTTAATAATAACTGGAGAACTATGTGTGTGATACAACGTGCTTTACTGACAGCTTATGATTCTTGCTATGCTTCAGATAGTTATAATTTCATTATAATATGTATACACTTTCTGTCTTATGCCACAAACAAACATGGCATGAAATAAAGTGCATGATTTTTGAAACGAGATGTAAGACTCTTCAGACAGTGATTGTGACTCCAAATAGGTTTGTTTGTAGTATGCTACTGATATATACTCATTTCAATCAAAAAATATAGATACAAAAGCGAATAGTACAGTCGCTTTCATTCTTGAAATTATATTTCCAAGACGTTTCTCGCTGGGGGGCACTAATCACAGAAAATACATGATATTCCTCCAAATGTTGAGCAAGAGTGGAATGTAAATAGTAATGACATCTCAAACGACCTTAGCATTCATCACTAGTGTTGAATCCTTCGGATAAAGTTAGCAGAAAAGTGTTTTTAAAACTTTAGGAAATATTTTTCATTGGGTTTTTAAGAATTTATTTGATAATTTAATCAATTAATCATGACATTTTAAAAATGTGTATTCGTACAACTTTTTTATGAATAGTACATTCCATTAGTAGAAACCGTATTGAAGTGCAAGCAACGGCTCTCGAGATAACATAATGTTCAATCATTTATTGTAGTTTATTCAATTATTCCGTGCTTTCCCCATAGCTCAAAGTGCCGAATGTAATATCTGCTTATTTGTTGACATTCAGTTTCGATGGTTTTAAATTCCATGCTTGCAATTGTGTATAAAGAAATTTTACAGGCAGTGTACCTGTGGTAGGTACCATACAAATTGAGATAAGAAAGAATAACGCAGGCTAAAGAAACAAGATTTTATAACTTTCTGCGCACAAGTATGGGAGCTACTGTGGCTACGTGGTAGAGCACATGGTTTTAACTCTGGCCAAATAAGATTGTGATGAGATGAGTTTAAAATGCATATAAAAATATAGCACTGCACATGATTTATAAGTTAAACAGATGAAATGAAATATATAAGCTATTCATTACAAAAGAAATAGACACATTTGCAAAGTATTTCAAAATTGTGCTTATAAAGGGGAAATTGTTTCATTTTCAATAAAATCCTTATATGTAATTTTATGTTCATATGGTGACTAAGAAAACAAAAGGACTGAACTGTTTGTAGTGTGCTACTGATATTTAATCATTTCAAAAAGAAACCATAGGTACAAAAATGAATAATATATTCGCTCTCATTCTTGAAATTCCATTTCCAAGATGTTTCTGGATGTGGGGACCAATCAGAGAAAGTGCATGATATTCTGGCAAACGTTGAGCAAGGCTGGTATGTAAATAGTGATGACATCCCAAACGACCTTTGCATTGATCACTAGTGTTGAATCATTCGGATAATGTTAGCAGAAAAGTGTTCTCAGAACATTTAGAAAAAGAATGTATATGTTAGTTTCATGTTTTGCTGGTTTATTTATTTTATTTATGATTAAAGGTATCAGTGCTTTCGAAAATTTGCTTTCTAAGAAGAAAGGGAGCGATACGTCAACATTTCTTTTCAAAACATAAAACGTTATTAAATATCTTTAAATATTTTCCATATATTCCGTTTGTTATTAATTAGAAATAAACGTTTGACTGACCTCCACGCCGAAAATCTAAATTTACTGTGCAGGCATAATGTCATATTTATTTTCTCTGCTATGTTTCGAACAAAATAATATCTTTGATTCGACTGTGAGCTGCATTCCTAGAGGAAAGTTCCTGGACCTAAAGATATACAAGTTTAAACACTATCAAAGTAATAGCTATATGAGAGGTGGGCTTTTAAAAAAATATTAGTTGCCTTCTAAAATACAACCTGTTCCAGTAGTAGGTGAACGTTCATGAGCTCTGTACATACAGATGGGTTTTATTTGAACGTGTTTGATCATATTCCACAGTTCTTTAATTCCAAAAAAGGAAATGAAATTTATCATTTAACGTCGTAGGACTATGCACCATTGCTAACGTTGATAGTGATGGTGTGATGGATGATAATTATTGAATACCGAAAGTGGGAGAAAATGTGAGAAAACCGAGGAAACTCTGTTTGTCCATAAACATAACCCGTATGGGACAAGCTGGTACGGAAATAATGATCTCACTTATCAGGGCTTAACAGTCAACTCTTATTCCACTATACCTCTTTAATTCAAGCAGTTACCCTTTTAAGGCAGCTCTTAAAATTCTGTGGTACAGCAATCAATTGAACAGACAACACTATCAACGCTATACAAATTAGAATACTAAACTTTGCCTATCTAGAACATATTCGACTATCTGTGCGAGACAGGAAATCTCGATTCGATTCCTGGAGGTATCCAATAAATCCTAGAGAGTTATCAAACCTAATAATGATTCATTTCACAAAACAAAGTACAAGAGTGTATTTTACAAGTCATAATATAATATGGAACAGAAGTCTCAGAAGAATAAAAAAGTTAATTAATTGTTTACATCTTACTATGTATAGTTTTAAGTTATTTTATAGGATGCATATCTTCCGGATTTTCTGTCCTTGAACTCTGGTATAAAATTTAGAGTCAATTGTTCCAGCGATTGTTATTCCTCAGAAGCTGATGTTTGATTTGAGAAAGAGGGGGATTATATTTTTGTCTTTACCTTGTTTTCTACTTTGTATTATAGTTGTTCTCACTTGATACAACTTTATTTTCTTTGTCTTTTCAAAGCAAACTATAGTATGTTACGTACTTATAGGCCAGTTCCTAAATCCTCTAGACCCATCGGACAAACGTAGAATGATACATATATTCATACTATGTAATTCATGTGCGTCTGGAAATTGAATAAGGTAGAATACAGATGGGTACGGAAATATTAATTTTCACTCACTGTTCCAACCTGGTTCTGTCATGATATTAAAATTTACGACTTCTACACGTATATTTGCAGATGAAGGTAGTGACTATTATTATTATTATTATTATTATTATTATTATTATTATTATTATTATTATTATTATTATTATTGTTATTATTGCATAAGTTAACTCATGGTTACACAGACTTCAAAAGACAGTCTGAGCTCTTAGTAAGAATTCTGTTATCTTCGTAGGAGAGACAATGCTATTCTGGTTTAATTTCTTGCAAGAAACAAACGCAGGAGCAGTTATATGTTTTAAGGAATATTATTTTCATTTCTCAGAATGAAAATTATAATTTTAAAGTATTTAAGTTTCATAACAACATTCTGAAGGTCGCACCTTTCAATCATCTGGCGAAGTAGATGATTTGCAAGCAGAGTTTTGGAAGGGTTAATTTCACCAGCTACGAAATACTAAACCTCTTGGCCCTTATGCACTAAAATTAGGTTACAAGAAGTTCTACTTTTTCTATGTACATGTATTTAGGCATATGACAAATTGCACTATACATATAGCGCTGGACATATGACAAATTGCACTGGAGTGGATCAAAGTGATTCAAATTGTGTGTAGATATTGTATATGTAAAATAAGGCAATTCGTGTTTCCCAATTGTGACTATGTAATCTATTTCTTAAATATATTGATATCACGAGTTATATGATAGTTACCACATTCGTTGTGTAAAAAATATTCTTGACGCTGCATGACTGCATCTGTTGACAGTGAGAAAATTACAAATGGGATGAGAAGGAAATCCTTTTGATAATAGTGAATGTTACTATAACCAAAGCAGAATACCCCTCATTCCCCTTCTATTAAGCGGTGAAAATATGTCTCCAATATTGGGGGGGGGGGAATGACGGGTAAGACCGTTCCCATATTTTTTTAAAGCGATGTTCAAAATATTTATGATGATGAAAAACAATAATGTGGAGAATCAGTGTGCAGAGTTTTCAACATTGTGAGACGGAAAGATTTGAGGGATATGAATTTCATCTCATTTTCCTTTGTGGCAATCGGACACAATTCATCAAATTTCTCCCCAAAAACAAATTTCAAATCGGATTATTGGGGGCACAATCCGTTAGTTCCAAGATTGGAAGGGATATGTCCCACTCATCCCCTCGTGCCATATGTGCCAGTGCTTGTAATACACATAAAGGCAATAGGTGTAGACACGAAGCATAAGAATATTATTTACACAATGACTGTGGCAACGATAATATAACTCGTGATATCAATATATTTACGAATATTTTGTTGCCAGTTACCATGAAGTATTGAAAGATATTAACTGATTTGAATATTTCTGTTGTTTTAATTCATTATAAACATATGGATAATTTACATTTTGCTTGTAGGTACAAGTGCCTACATTAATGGTTGAAGCAAAAAAACAGAAAGAAAGTTCACAACAGCGGGAATCGACCCCGTAACCCTTGGAACGTGAGTCACAAATGCTTCTGACACTGCCACACTGTCACTTAATATATTTGCGCAACGTATGACATATGCGGCGAGTCGAAAACTTTAAGACTCTTTTCCTATGCTATATTAGGCCATCGCGCTCTCCCAGTTTGTAATATGAACACTTTAAATGTTCACAATGACCTTGCAAAAACTGGCCTCCATGTTAATTTACCAAAGTCTGCTTTCTTCTTGTAAAGGAAAAGATAACTTCAGACATTTTTGGATATTGATATTTGTAATTGCAATAGTAGTAAGATACGGAGATTATTTCGGTGAATCAGGAAAGAAAATGGTCTTAGGTACTATATGTCAATTTTTTTTTAATTTAAATTTGAAGTCTCTCGACTATAGTATTATATCATGACAGAAATCAGTGTGCTTCGTCGTTATCGTAAACGTGTGCAATTTCGTTCATAAACGAACTGTTTTTTGACACTTACTTAACAGCGAAGTCTTAACCTCTTGGCATGAGCATTCGTTTCGTATTCAGGGGTACCGCGTTCGATTCTCGCTGCAGTAAGTTGTTTTTATGAACTAGAATATTCATATTTTTGATGTGTAGTAAAATGAAAAATACTCAATTTCTTTCAGTCTTACAAGTTAGAGTGGAGACGGCTTTCTTCTTAGAGGAAATACTAGCAAACTAATGTCACATGTCTGTCTACAACCTTAGTTCATACTGTGGTGGAAAACGTAACGTGTTTAGCAAACATTTCGTTTATACGACCCCTAAGGGTAATGCTTAGGTCCTAGTATGAGTCACAAATGTGTTTGAAACGTTATTGTTTCCGATCAATTATTCCGAACGTCTTTAACTATTACTCCGACGGCTACAAAAAAATAATATTTTCATCCGCCATTTCCAACACATTCCAGATATCTGTTTAACCAAAATTTGTAAATAGGAACTATTCTTTTTTATATTTTTATGTTTATTTTTTTAAATATCCATATAACATACATAAACGAAAGCATGTAACGAAAATGTGTTACTATGTATTGTGGTGAAGACAAATCCTACTTAATTTCTGTTTAGGCATTCGAAGTTTCGATATTAACGTTGTCCAGGAGCTGACACCTCATTTCTCCTTTCTCGGTTACTTTCGGACGCCAATCTCTCTTACCCTTTCTCTATCACTATCTGTTATCCTTTCTTTTTATTTTCTTATCAACTTCAGTACGTATATTTACATTGCACTAATACGTAATATTCAGGTCTTAAATTTTCAGTTGTAATAATAATAATAACAATAATAATAATAATAATAATAATAATAATAATAATAATAATAATAATAATAATAATAGTAATAATAATATTCTTTTAAGTTTCGCTAAAATTAGGCAAAACGTACAAATAAATCGGAATTTCTCATTGTATCTAGACCTCCAGGACACTAGCCTGCAACTAGCAAAATTTTAAACCAAAGCGTTCCACAGAAGATCCATGTAGAAATTATTCTGCTGTACGTTTCGAGAATGATAAGCGTAATAAAAATAACTGAATATGTGAATAACTGAATAACGGAACAGTAAGGCATATAATAAACTAAATTTTAATATATGCAGAAGTAATTATAAAAGCTTTGCTGCAAAAGTACCTACACAGACCATAATAAATTCAATGAGCTCCGTAACACAAAGTAACAAAATAGTGTATAATATTCGATCTATAAGTATTGTTACTTAAAGAATGGACATACACTGTTTTGAGAATCTAGATAAAAAGAGAAATGTTTACGATTCTTTTCGTCTCGTCTCGATTTCCATTTCCAAAGAGAGACCATAATTTCAGTTAGCCTTGTCTCGTCTTGAATGTAAAATGTTAACTCTCGTCTCAATTTTGTTTATTTTGTTTCAGAAACGAGATGAGAAATTCCTCTTCTGGTGAGCAACACTAAACAAAACCAAAATATTCTTGCCAAATGTTTCATATCTGGTTGTAATGTTATGCACTTAGCGATAATAATATCCTAACTTTTAATCTTCTATGAGATAATAATAATAATAATAATAATAATAATAATAATAATAATAATAATAATAATAATAATAATAATAATAATAATAATAATAATAATAATAATTATTATTATTATTATTATTATTATTATTATTATTATTATTATTATTATTATTATTATTGAAGATTTGATAGTTCAAGTATTGAAACATTCGAGTATTCAAATACCAGATGAAAATAAAACTTGTGTCATCGCAGGTCAATCGCCATCAAAAATTGTAAAGTAAAAAAAAATGTACTAGTCGTTCGTGAATCCGATTCGATTCGACTACCTTTAGATTACTGGTTGAGCGCCTTGACCACTTAAGCACGATTACTACGCAGTAATTAATTTGTCTTTAGTTTGTTTACGAGTATAATACACTCGCCGTATTTCACTAAAAATAAATGAGTTTTGTTTTGTTTCTAAATAATCTGCAATGTTGATAATTTAGTGAACACAGTGATATAATGCCCTCCAAGTCAATTACATATTCCTGAATTTTCCCATTCAATATGACTATTAGCAACTTACGGTTTTGAACAAACAAAAATGGCTTTTTATTTAGGCGAGCGGGAAGAAGTAAAGCTTTGAATGAGTGCTAAGAGTTGTAGTTTTCTAATTTGGCGGTCCAGGTTCGATTTCCGCATTCGCAGTTTACCATTTCTAAAATGTTTCATTTACAAGGCTGAGCTCCAGTTGGATGCTTCTAAATGAAAGGTAATCTCCAGTGGAGAAATTCAGTGATATTGTAATCCTGAAAATAAAGAACGAAAATTAATGGAGAAAACTACCTCCAACAGAGTTAATCCAGTTAATGGTTCTCTATTTGATCTTAACCGTTAATTTCGTATATTTTTAAAGTGTTGTTTATTGACACTATATTATCCTCTTTCCTTTTTGTGTCTCAATGTGTAAAATTTTACAAATATTATGCAAATCATGAACCGTCAATTATATTTGCAAGTTAACGAGAAATAGGCCTACTTTAATACGGATAAGTTCTACAACTCGTTTGAGTGTTACCGAATTTTGTATTTTTAATATTTACAAATAAATTAATAATCGTTAGCATTTTCAAAAATTATTTAACGAATAACGAAATCAACAATTTCTTCTTTCGAAGTAGTATTACAAATGAATCAGTAGCGCCGGAACCTAGGAGCTCAGGCCCTGTTAGACCCCAAAATTTTCATTCGGGATTGGGGTCCCCCCCTGTAATCCATCCGTACCTTTAATTGATTTGCAGGTAAGGCTATTGTTAATAGTTTCAAAACTCAGCACAAAGCTTTGAGTTAGTTAAAAAAAAACTACCATATGTACCGCATGATCTATCCGTATAATATTTGATACGCGGATACGTGTAATTATTTAAACTAAGTAAACTTGTTTATAGAATCGTCATTTGAGTTAATTATAAGATTAACTAAGTCCCTCGACTGTTATCTTCTCATCAGCGCCTCTGATATCCGTATTTTTTTTCAAGTGGCTGTGCATAGTTTAACGTATGTATCATAGAAATAAGAAGTACTGTGAGTACAAGTATCTAAAGACTCCCTTTTGTCGTTTCGTCAGTCAGCGTTTCGTTCCACTTCTGAACGAAATCACTACGATTTGTGCTTTTAACAGTTGGGAGCAACTTCACGCTACTGTGCTAGCTACTACTAGTGATGGGTAAATTCCCGGGAAGATATTTTTCGGGAATATTCCCAGGGAATATTCCCGGGAAGATTCCCAAAATGGGAATTTATCCGGGAATTTATGTTCAATGAGAAAGAAAATTGCATTCTATTAATATATTATGATTTCAAAGTTGAATTAATGTTTATATCACAGCATATTATTACTGTTGTCCCCAGAGGATTCTTTAAAATGTATATTGCGAACGGTACTCTGTTACTTTATTAACACTTTATTATATTTAGACAGTAGCATAAATGTATATTTATTTATAATATGTTCTATCAATTAAGTGTGTGTGAAAAAATTGTATAGTAAATTATAGTATTATCAATTTCAATTTATATGTAAGTGGATTTGCTCAACTTGACTCTATTGTTGATATTATGAACACATTAAATTTATAAATGTTATGAAGCAATTAGATTGGGTAAATGCTAGAAGATACATGTCTCACCAATTTATCAACATTTGCGCATACATATTTATGTTCAAAAAATTTGCAAGATACTTACTTATCTTTATATCTTAGCACGTAACATAGCCGTACACGACCTTTCATTCTACTTATTTTTCGAAATTCCATACGTTAATTCACATGTAAAAGAAGTCCGAGAACCTCTTCAGAAATTCGAGTCAGAGAGAGGAGACAGACCGATGTCTATTACTAATGGTGGTTCAGGGTTTATTAATAATACTTCATCTCTATTTCTACATAATTCTAAATTACTTTACAAAATGGTTCGTTTTCATCATTTGTAAATTAGTACTTTGCTAATTTTGGCTGTTCTTTAGCATTGGGGGCCAGCTTTTGCACCTACTTTTTTGCGATATTCTATTCCGATGCGATTGTTTTATGGTTTCATACGTTAAATTACGTTACCAACATTAACTTCAGACAGCATTGCACAGCGAGCGTTAGCGAATGAAGGCGGGTTAGAGATCCGTATGGCACGTTGTTTTCTATCTTTGTTACCAACAATTCACTTTCTTTTCTCGCATAAATCACTTCCACTTACCTTTCCTTTTGTATAAATACCCTACTGCCTTAAAAAGAAAACGTTCGATACTCTCTTGACCACTTGAACATCACTATCAACTCATTTCTTCCATAAATCATCCTACTTTTTGCTAGTTTTGGCCCCCCAATACTATACAATTACCTTACTATTTAGTGCAAATGGAAATGAAACTTAAAAATCATATTATTAGTTATATAAAGTATCGTCAAATAATTTAATTTTTTTTAAACCTCCAAACTCTTTAAAACCTGAAAGTAAATCATAATATATTAAAATAAAGTAATTAGTCATATGGTTCTTATAATTTGGAAGATAAAGTAAAGAAATTGAAATAAATTCCTTCCCGGGAATTTATGGGCCAGGGAAAAACCCGGGAATATTCCCATTTTTAAATTCCTTCCCACCGGGAATATTCCCACCGCCCATCACTAGCTACTACCAGGCGCATTTAATCTTCTATTAGGTGTTAGTTGGGTTGCCTATCTCGCCGACTTTGTACATCACGAATTTCTCTGGCCCACTGTAGACGCCCCCCTTTCTCGTTCTTTCTTCTTGCTGGCAATACGATTATTTGGTCTTTCCTCTTTTGGGACTACAAATAGAGCTTTGAGTAATAATAATAATAATAATAATAATAATAATAATAATAATAATAATAATAATAATAATAATAATAATAATAATAATAATAATAATAATAATAATAATAATATATTTTTAAAAGTGTTTCTTTGCGATTTTCTACATACGAAACAGCGCATGGTTATTATTATTATTATTATTATTATTATTATTATTATTACTTTTATAATAATTATTATTAACAGATGTGGTGTGTATGAAGCCATAGTTCTTACTAAATTGCTTTCTTTTACGATTGACGGTTTCTACGGTGTCTTAGTGGTAGAGCGTTCACCTCTGCTGCTTAGGGTACCGGGTTTCATCCCAGCGAACGCCAATTGACCTTTGTCGTGGACAAGCACCGTGTCCGTGGGATTTTTCCGGACCACTTTCTCATTCCACCTTTTTAGTCATTACTCTGTCTCCTTTCTCCTAACCGGCATAACTGTGGGACATAAAACTCAAAGATTTCATTTCAATTCTTTTAAGTTTGAGATGTATTTTATTAAAAGTATATTTGCTATTACATATATAATGTTTGTAAATTAAACATCTATAAGAAAAGTTGAATTACGTAAATATTTTGGCTCCTTGTAAATCAATTACGAGTTGATTAAAAGTGACTTTTAAGTTTGTTTAATACTTGCATAGAAAACGAATACCCTTCGATTTTTTTAATGTATTGTAATTGCTACAAATAGCTCTGAAATCGAAGGGTTGTGAGTAGTGTTGAAAGAGCAAACCAGTATTTACCATTTATTTCGGCTACTATTAGTAAGAATTAATGTAAGAAAAGGCTACATTACTCAGTTTGAAATTGATTAGTGATCGATTCAACACGGGTCCCTTTTCTCTTGTTTCAACAGATCCTCTAATGTCCTCCTGAACAATCAGGATAACGAAAATTGTCTACATGCTGCAGTATTGAAGGCAGTCACAAGTTACTGTTGATTTTATTAATTGTACAGCCTGAGTTCATCTAAGAATTTAATTTTTTTGAATATTGTATTGACTTTCCAATATTTCGTTCTTGTCAGTAAATACGTAAAGTAAGATTGCACCTTCCAATTCAAAGAAAGTATTCTATATTTGAGATTACATCAGGTATGCTTTTACTTTCATGCAAAAAAAAAGAAGAAGAAGAAGTAAGCAACTATCAGGGAGTCTTGCGTGCCATGCTGTGATTAGCAATGATCTCGCCGCTCCTTTGGGTTAGAAAATTAAAAATATATCCGGTCTTCAAATAAAGGTTTATTATTATTATTATTATTATTATTATTATTATTATTTGTATATTTTAAATTAACTGTTGAAACGTATAAAGTTAGATTTCTTTGGAACATTTCATGAATAAAATGAAAAATGAAATCTTTAAGTTTTACGTCCCACAGTTATGCCGGTAAGGCTAAAGGAGATGGTGATGATCAAAAATGAGTGAAATAGTGGAATGAAAAATGGGAGAGAAATCTGCGGGAAAACTCACGAGCACGGTGTTTGTCCACCACAAGGTCCACACTACGCGAGCTCGGATTGAAGATGTAAAAGGAGAGTAATTGTACAACAGTTGCTTCCCACGTTTCAATCCACATGCTAGACTTATCTGCATACACTTTACGACAGAAACTGAAGTAGCGATTGCCGTATGCTACGAGAAATTTAGGTAGTAGCCTTCCTTTGGAGCGGAAATTTCAAAAAAAAAAAAAAATATTCTCCCCAGATTTTTAATGAAGAGTATATTCCGGATTTCAACTCTCTAATTCCAGCGATAATTGAGCCACACAATTTTAATGGTAAATGTGTATCTTCTCTATCCCTCGTAGACTGGGCTTTCTGCCTAATCGTTCCTCATAAATTACCTTCTTGAGAAACAGAGTTTTACTTCTACATTTCACGTTAATATGTATGGCCTGTGAGACGATGAGTTATCCATTTCTACTATTTGTATAATAATATACACATATCAATAGTAACACAATACACACTTGTTACAGGAATGATTCGATAGCATAGTTCTTTTATACATAAAAATATTTATTTACTTCAATTTTGAATCATCCTGAAACCTTCCTTCGTTTTTAAATAATCTATTACTTGTTACTTTACAATCAGTAACAATCTCAGAATTCTTAGCTACTCGAAATAGTTTGAGCAATTGGTTCTAATTTCGTGCCACTTCTCACGGACAATATAGTTCCCTTTCGTTCACTCATAAGATAGAGTACTACTTTATTTCTTTATAATTTATCATCTAATAAAATAATTTGAGAGGCCCTTTCATTAGCAGTAGTACTTGAGATTCTGAAATATTAACTAATACAGTATAAGGAAGTCAGCGTATAGCAATAGCTGTTCTCCGATGAAAAGTTAATAAGTTAAGTTCGGAAAATATGAAGATGAAAAGAAATAATAAAGGAGACATTAACACATTCTAATTTTGATGTTGCCAGAGAAAATCCAGTGCATTGTTTGGATTTGAATTTTATAATACTAATAACGTATTTATGATATTTTTTGTACTTGTTACCTTCTGAATTTGTGACTTGTCATGTGAGAGTTTGTGAGAGAAGCATTTGCAGTGAAATCTGAATTATAATCTCATATATATATAAATTGCTACAGTGCATTTAATAAAGCAAAGTGTGATTTCTGTGATGAAAATTATCACACATATTCTGTGTTAAATGTTGTGTTCATTTCTTTTCGTTATTTTTTAATATTAGTATTCTAATAAATAAATATAGTGTTATTTAATCCAGGGTGTTTTCGTTGTTTGTGTGAATGATGTTTGTGTGCGTTATGGTCTGGATGACCGTTTGATCGTCCGTGAGGTTTCCGAGACTAGAAACCCGAACCTCTCGGCGCCTAATGCTCATCTCATCATTGAGACCGACGAGCGATTTGGAAACAATTTGTAACCCTTCTTGGTGAGTTCCTTCATTGTCCGATCAAGGTAAGTTCAGGCCTCAGGAGAATACATATTGGTAGGACCACGAACCATGAGCAGCGACCAGATTACACGAAGTGGTTACAATTAAATGGCCGCCCGAACAGAGACCTCGAACACCCGGTTGGTTACACGCTTATATCTGGTGCGTTGGGTTCGTGGTTCGATTACCTGCCAATCAAGTTTGCGGTGGACAACTTCGTGTCCTTTTGCTTTCTCGGCATATTCATGTTTACTTTCACATGTTCATTCTGTTGATTCTTCCACCATAATTCACTTGCCTTAACAATCCATCTCTCCTAGTCTAAAAGGCATTATCTTAGAACGGTGAACTGAAATATGACATTTCATTTTCTCTTTTTTTTTTTTTTTTTGGTTTTCCTAATTATATTCTGGCTAATATGTAATTACAATACTAGTGCTTTTACATATTTGTTACAATTTTTCATTCCGCCTTGCAAATCATCTCCATTTGACACCGTATATAGAAGTGAATGATCCATAGAAATCATTTCTCTTATATTCTCCATTGAATTTGTACAAAAACATGTTCTGTTAGTAATGTTTTAAGATGATTTTATGTTTGTGCTCCAAATTCTTTTTATACGTTATTTTATACAGCTAGCATTTATTCTATTTAAATCCCATTTTCGAGGTCGCCGTTAAAGCTCATGACGGCCTCCACACTGTAATTATGAATACTTAATATTTTGCAGAATTTGAATGCAATCTGCTTTAAAATCTTCAAATATACTTTCTGCAACTGAATGCCCCCATCCCAAATTTACAGAGAAATCGGCGCTCTTGCCTACTGGGTTATGATTTCTTCTTTACATTTATATTTTTTACGTTAATATCTGAACTAGCTGCATTGGTTTCTAACAAATAATAGAGAACAGACCAAAATTCAGAAACCCTGCAAATTTTTATCAATTTCATAGGTCAAACGTAGTCACGGATAGATTATTCCTTTAATGGAGGCTGTAGCTCAGTGATAGATGACTCATCTATTGCGTGGAATTGCTGGTTCGTTCCCCCACCAAATAAATGTTTCGTGGGCAACATCCTATTCGCGCTTTTCCTCGGGGTACTCCCGTATCACCAACATTCTCAACTCATCAATTTTTCCATCATTATTCACTCCCCTTAATCATTAACCTCTCTTGGTCTATAAAGTCATAATCCTGGAACGTAAAACTGCATGTTTTCGTTTACTTTTGTCTTTTACCTTTTCTAATTATATGCTGGTTAAATATTATTTTGGTAGTTGTTCTATTACATACATTTTACAGTTTCTCATTCCGCCTTGGAAATCATCTCGATTTTACCCAACATAGACAACTGAATGAGATATGAAAAGCGAATCTCTTATCTTCTTGGTTGAACTTCTACAAAATCATTTTATGCAAGTAAAATTTCAAAATTATTTTGTGTTTGTAACCCAATTCATATTCATATTTTAAATGTTTATATATGGGACAAAATTTTGTATCCTTGTTGACTTTATAGTGATTTCCTGTAGTGCTGATAGAGGCACAAATTTAGATTTTTTCTATTCAAAATTATGTTTTAATTTAGTAGTCAATATCTTTCTGGAAAGAAACATTGCATTATCCAATAGTGGAATGTAAAGCCCTGCAATATGTCCTTTCTATGATTCTTCTTTTATCGTTCAATTTTTGTTCTATGTAAGTTTCCGATGGCTTCTTAATTCTCCAGACAAATTTGCTTTGTATTAAATTGCCAGACTTCTGTACATTTCTGTAATAATTTTCAATTTGCGAAAGCTGTTACAATTGTTTGATCCGGTTCTGATTGCCCGAAGCGTTTCAAACAATTTAGTTCCTACGTAGTAAATTAAGGGAAATTGAATTTCATAATAATGCCACTTATTTACTATGAAACTATAAGAAACCACAATAAGAAATCAATGTTTTTATCTTCGCCAGCGTTATCTTGCCTCGGCTTTCATTTAGTATTGTGGTTCCTTCATAAATGTTTTTTTTTATTTGAGACTGTGGTGAAAATAAAATAAAGTGGTTTAAAATGTTTTATAGATGCAAAATATTGTGTTTAGTCACGGAAAGCACTTGGCTCTTTACAACGTTCCCTGTCTCAAAGACCAGATATTCCCAAAGACCAGACATTCCTCTTGTTATAAGGTCATTGCGTCGAATATGCGACCCGGAGGAAAACGCACAATTTATAAGAAAACGATATGGCAGAAGCTGCTCTGTTGAGTTGCTGGTCTCCGCAGATAGTAGGACGTTCATACCTCTCGTACGCATTGCTGCACAAAAAAGACAATTTCTATCACAACTACAGGTATATTGTTACATGAATGTTATGTGTGACATCAAAAAAAGTGCTTGATATAATATTGAGGAATTGTGTATTGTGCTTTAGAAGAAAAATAAAAGCAAAGAGGATTGTTACTCCGGTAGCCGCCGTGAAAGCAATTCATGGCTTACACAGGGAGTTTACAATTTCGGAGCAGCATGCTAGTCTACCAGCAAGTCGACATATATGTGTGTGTACTGTGATTGGGGAAATAAGGGCCCCGTCTTCCTTGGGGGAAAACGCACACCCTGCAGAACAATAAGATGATCATATTTCTCTATGGAACTACTTAACAGAATTTGTCTGGAGAATTAATTTGTAAGCAGTACGAGGTGTGAATTAACCTTTTAAAGTCCATTAAAATATTTCCAGGCAGATTTCGAAAGAAATATTACCTATTGCAGTCTTAAGCATGTTATAATTTCCGAGAAAAAATATCTACGTAACTTTTCGTTTCGTGGTACTTAGATCTCAAAACAGTTCGTATAACGTAAGTGGCACTCAAATCTATAATATATTACTTAATATACAAAAGTCGGAATATACTTCAGCCTGTACGATTGGCGGAAGGGACTTGATTACGTTCTTGTACATATAGTTACTGGGAGAAATCTGCAACTGTTGGTACGGCACTCAGCGCTTTTCGTGAGACTGATATTTTTCGCAAATGCTGTTCCTGCATATGCTTACAGTCCATCTGCGGGTTTACGATCTAAAATAGAAGAGGACAGTCGGCAATGCCATCAAGAGAGTCAGCTTGTACGGAATGTGAAAAATGAGGATCTATCATTGCCCCAAAATGAACTCCATGTGTTATGCAACAATGTTTCATGTGTGTCCGATGACAACAGCTCCACATCTCAATAACCATCACCAACCACGTCACTTGTATCCATATACACACAGTGAGACATCATCTCCTGCTACTACATGAAGAAAAAGTCTGATCAGTCTATGACTTGCTACGTCTGATAAAAACTTCTAGTAAAGCTATTTCTACCGAAAAATGAGGAAAGGAAAAATAGGAAAGTCCCAAACACCCAACAATATTGCAGGACAGGACCATTCATCATCGTCAATTCGTAAGAAAAGTAAGTATTGTGGTGTCTGTAATGAACACTCTCACGCAGAACAACGCACAATAATAGATACTTTATAACATATGCGCACTGTGTTTTCAGTTTTCGTGCATATGTGCCTAAGAGGTGATCTTCTTTGTCTGTGATCAGTGCAACAAGTAAGATAGTGTTCTTTCCTGTGATAGTGTTCTGTTTGTAACTGTTCAATTCATGTTATACTTCACAAGTGATTATGTGAGAAGTTATAATACTTGAAGAAAGGATTTTGAAGTTCATGATTAATTAATACAGGAAAAATACGTCAGTGGTAACAGAAGTTCATTTTTTGTTACAAAGAGAAACAAAATAAATTTATATTTCCTTTCGTGAAAGTTTCTTCATAGTTTCTTGGTATTTTCACAATGTAAGTTTGCAGTATTGCTTCATTGTGTAATTTGATGACATGGTTCTATATTAAGGTGTCAGATACTTGATGTATTGCTTATCAGTAGTTTTACATTTTGGTTGCTTATCAGTAGTGTCGAGCAATGTGCGCTCTTATCACCCTTTGGCTTATTTGTGTGCATGGTGCCTTTCTGTAAACAAATTTTATTTCATGCTTTCTATTGGTATTACACACGGAGGTATTAAACTTTGCAACTGCATACTGATTTTTGGGTTTCCTTTTACCATCTGTGACTGGGAGTTCATTTTATCCTTAGGGGGAGCATGTTCGACGCAATGACATTACAGAAGAAATTAGGATTTGACCTCCAGGCAGAAAATCTAAATTTATTATGCTGGCAATAATTTCATGTTCATTTTCTCTGCGATGTGTAAAAAATATATATTTGATACAACTGCGACATTGGCTTTCTTTTGCATGTTCCTCGTCTTCTAAACTATAAGGTATTACTTGGAAGAAGGAGAAAGTTCTTGAGCTATGTACATACAGATAAGGTTAATTTGAACGAATTTTAGCTCATTTAGCGCTTGCTTCCACAGTGAAGATCCCAATTCTAAAATCAAAAAATAAATAAATAAAAAAATAAATTATATTTTCCTTTAACGTCCTAGAATTATGCACCAAGGCTAATGTTAATAGTGATAGTGAGATGGATGATAAAGATAAAATACTGGAAGTTGGAGGAAACGTGAGAAAACAGAGAAAATTAAACACACACTGTATTTGTCCACAAACAGTCCATATGGGACAAGCTGAGACCGTAGTAAGTACATCACTCTCAAGGGCTGAAGGTGAACACTTAATCCATCTTGCCTCATTAATTCAAGCAGTTACCCTCTAATTCCCAATGCTAAGGCAATTCTTAAATTTATGTTATTAAACAATCAATTAAACTTACAACACTGTCAATACTATGCAAACCAGAATACTAAACCTTGCCTATGTATGATATATTCAACTATCTCAGGGAAACGAGAAATCTGAACTCGCTTCCAGGAGACATCGGATAAATTCTATAGAATTATCAACTATAATAACGTTTCAATTCACAAAACAAACTACAAAAGTGTTATTTTACAAGTCATAACATAATAAGAATAAAAAGTCACAGAACAATAAAATATTAATCAATTATTTATATTTTATTATGTACAGTTTTAAGTTAATAGTATTGTATATATCACATGTACAATGCGTGTCCTTTGAATCCTAGGATGCAATTTCTAGTCACTTATAAAAACAAGTGTCCATTGGCTACCGACGCCCAGGGGACTTTGGTTATTCCCAGAGGCTGATGAATGATTTGAGCAGTGAGGGAGTTATATTTTTGTCATTGCCTTATTACTTCGTTTATACTGTAATTACACTAACTCGATGCAACTTTTGTCTGCTTTATGCTACATGCAGAGTGAAAAAAAAAGAAATCTTCGACTTTTACGTCCTACGGTTATGCCAGTTAGGCTAAAGGAGACGGTAACATGAAGTGTGTTTTGTTCTTATAGGCCTGCCCATAAATACACTAGTTCCCTGGAGCAAAGTAGAATGGAGCACATATTCACAATGTATGTATAACAGAATACATCTGCGAGTTAAATAAGGCAGAACACTGGTGACGACGGGAACGAGAAATTTTATTCCCTGTTCCAAACTGGTTCTTTCAGGATTCTAAAATATCTTGATTATCGATTATCACTGATATGTTTATTGATGAAGGTAGTTATTATTATTATTATTATTATTATTATTATTATTATTATTAATAATAATAATAATAATAATAATAATAATAATAATAATAATAATAATAATGCTAGTTACCTCATGATTGTAAAGAGGAAGTATGAGTTATGGGTTAGAATTTCGTTGCTTTAATGGCAGGTATAGCAGGTATGACGCCAGCATTAATTTCTTGGAGGAAGCAAATGGAAAGATAGATAATGTTTTGGAAAATAACAATTTTTTGCATAAAAAACGAGCCTTGCATTTATTTGGGTATGTAAAATATAGCCCTACATAACCAGTATACTATATTAATTGGTAATATCCTTAACGTTATCTAGAATAATGCATATTTGATTATTACACTTTTTATCAATTCCAGAAATGCGATTAGTTGTTCACCAGAGAGACTTATATTACATTATTGTAGAAGAAAGAACCGCTGCGTTTCTTCTCCTGCTTCTACATTTTGCTATGGAAAGTAGGCAACCGTATACCAAAGTGCTACCTGTATATAGTAGATCATTTTTTATTTTTCTGTACCTCTAATGCAGAAAGAGTTGTACGTGTAATAGATCAAATATTGAAAAGAACTATTCACATAATAAAAACTACAGCAGTGATGAAACTCAGAAAGGCAAGTATACGTATTCGTCAATGGAAATGAAAATCTGCATATCTCTGGAAAATTGAGTACGCAGGAAATAATGACATACCTTAAATGACTTGAAATATTCCCACGAAAGTGATGTACAATAAACTATGTAGTGCACCGCATATGGTGTTATTTGAGAAGGCCAGCGAAAACAATTTTCCCTACCTCTGTGTTTGAGAAATAGGCATATTTAACACTTTCTATAGTAACAAAAAAATTGAAACACTTCGGTCGGTGGACAATCGTGTTCTCCTCCTGGAAAAAAAATAGATTGTTATGCAACTATGCGACAAACATAGTTATATTGTATATCCTGATCAATGAACCTAGTCAACACAGTCACTAGAAAACATTTTTCGGAGTAACTAAATAAAAAAAATAGCCTACTTAGAATGGATCAATCACAAATAATATGTAATAATTTTGTGCACTGAATAAGGATTTAAAAAGAGGTACGTTAGTAAGGTAAAATATCACTTGCATGTCAACAGAAAAAAAGGTTTAACCCAACAACTCGGTTTTACAGAGTAGCTGACATGAAGATGCAAGATTCTCGACGGCCTCCATGGCGAACTTCGAATTACCTGAGCGAAATACGTTTAAACCATGTTGAAAAATAAAATCCCTTTCATTTAAAGTAAATGGGGACGCCTCTTTACCTCGCTCATTTCCTTAATAAGCAAGATATACATTTTAAATGGCGGTTATCAATGTACACTTGGTTAAATGCAAGTATTACCAGTCAAATGAAAACAAATTACAATGAAAGAGACACCAAGAAAAGGAAAGGAAGAAAAATAGAGACAAGAAATATTATTTTTAATGGGAGAAAGTGAGGAAAATCAAAAGAATTCTCCTTGTATTGAAATATATTATTTACTTAAGCGTTGCTATCGAGTAGAAGCAGACAACTCACAAAAGTTACTTAATACGCAACAGTTCAACATGAGGGAATCACTTCCCTATACGTTGCATAATGTTCAACGTTAGGTCCGTGTCTAACGTTTTCCGCTGACATCACCAAGTATGTTATATAGTTCAAAATTTCACCTGGTGTAAACCTATACCTGTTAACTTTTTTTTTTCAATTTTTAGACTAGCTCTTATCATTCATTCATATTACTTTATATAATGAAATATGATAACGCTGGAAAGAAAATAAATATATACACTCTTTAAGTATTGGAAAATCAGCTGCATTTCATTTCCTGCTCGTCGAGGTGCAGATTCATTCACGACCATTGTTTCTCACTGATCTTTAAAACGTTGGTATATGAGGGTAATAAGTTACGAAATGAGAAAACATCGTTCACATAATGATGTGGATAATGAATATCTTGGAAGTTAAGTATGTTGACAAAATGAACACATAGTTCGAAAGAAAAAAAATTGTTGCGAGAAGCAAGGCTGTCTGCTTTCAGAAATAAGATAACCTTATATACCTACACACCCTTTTACTTGTAATTAATAACAAGATCTATCAAACAGTGAGCAATTTCCCCATTTTGATTTTTCCAACCATTTTTGATCCTAAATCTTGATTCTCTGTTGAAAAAGGAGACACGATAGAGAAACTAAAAGTATTATCATCAATATTTTGGTATCTCAAATAAGGAATAAACTTTAAAAAGTAAAATTTATAACTTTAAAAGAAATATGTGGGGAAATAGCTGGGAAGATGAGAGAACAAAACATAGCATTTAGGCCTGTGCTTAACAGTAATACACAACACTAATAAATAAATAAATAAATAAATATTATAATATTTCTGGGAGTTTAGATAATTTGGAACGAACATTGGTATTCCAAGGTTAAGTGAGTGAAATTCTTTTCACCTGATTTTGACAAGGGGGTTAAATACTGTAGTATTTGATAGACTCAGTTTCCTAACCAACGTTACGTTAAGTCTTACGAATTTACAATTGCTTGACTTCGGAACAAAAAGACGTTTATCCTTTTTCCTCCTACGTAGTTCACAACACTTCATAATTTCAGGGAAAATACCCGACAACGTGTATCATTTCTACTTTCTGATTCATTTAAAGAAACAATTACCGGTTTGTTGCATAACGAAAATTATTATTTTCGGCTGAGAAATATTATCAAACTCTCAATCCAATTTGGCCAATACATGAAGAGTAATGGCCTATTTGCAAGTTGGAATGATCTGTAATCGCACTGAATAAATAAAAAAAAGTTTCCCAGAAAGCTATATTAGTCCATCTATACACATTCGTCCATACTTCTATTTTAGTTTACTATCAATTACAACAGAGTTAATACTTGATCTGTTCATGCTTTGGAGCCGAAACCTGGTAACAAACATATGTGGCGCACATTCTCGAAAATTCGCAGACAAAAATCTCGCATATTCGAAATCTTGCCGGTCGAAATCTAGCACGGCCAGAGACTAACGGAATATAACTTGAAAACTTAAAATTCGCGGGACCAAATCTTGTATTAGCGATTTCTTCTGTGCAGAATGTTTAAAATTTTCACTATGCACATGGGAAATGATAACAATTATCTAAAAAATAAAATAGAAGACAGAATGTAATAAGTGATTTTCAAAAGAGTAAAAGGAAGATATATAACAAGTTAGCTCCTGGCTTAAAACACTTGTGTCGGAAACTAATCTTCGTCGTTCAAGCTCATCATATACGTTTATTAAAAAGGGGTGCGGATCAAGAATGTAGTGACACTTTTTTTGGGAAGTTTACTGGGAAACCTTGTCAACTCAGAAACGAAGAACTTATTCATATAGGCGGATAACGTGTAACCCATTTAACTTAAATACTCCACATGAACGTTTTCTCCATCACCATCAGATTTTTATTTGTTGTCAATATAATGAGCATATGTATTTAGTTACATTATGAATGGTATTTCATATTTATGCACTAATAATTAATAACAACTATGTTTTTATCGATGGAATATTTAGGGGGCTATCGTGCTCAAGCTCCCAGAATAATTTCATTATCTTTTCGTATTGTACGTACAATACAAATACTTCGTACTGGTTCTCAAGCCGTCCACCCGAAACAATCTCCTACATGAGCTGCTGTTTTTTAGCTTTTGAATCAATATTATAAGCAGAAATATTTTATAAGAGGTTCAAACCTAAATTAAAGCTGACGTAAGAACACATAAGATTTTAGTAACTGGAGTCGTATTGTCAAACAAACTCCCAAAGGGTTGACCACTTGAATGAAAGTGTTAGAGATACTTGTTAACTTGCATTTGAAACTATCATCTCTATCTACAAACGCCTTGGCAGTTTTACTGGAAAATATCTCTCTGCGAAGTAAGAAAAGCAAAAACTCACAAGTAAACCTTACGTTTGGGTGAATCGAGTTGCTGACTGAGACACATATGAGAAAGTAGTACTAAATGTGGTCAGTATTTCAGTGAAGTTGTAGGTGCGAAGCTCCAGGGGTTTAGGAGACACAGCTACCAGAACCTCACATGGAAGTACAGAATAGTCTTCATACAGTTGAAGGTAAAAGCTCTGTAAGACCTCTTGTAACGACAAAAGGCGAATAACAAACATATGGGTACATATTAGGACTAGGGGGGAGTCATATAGTAAGGGTATACCTGACGGCGGCCATCTTGAAATCCGTCATTTTGAATTAAGGTTAAATTTTTAAAATAGGAATAGGGTCATGTGATACATGACTTAAGGCGCAAATTTAATCAGAAGAACAATGGTGACGTTAATTTTGATTTACGCGCAATTGGTAGGAAGTTACAGTGAAATTAAATATTGTTGAAGCATATGTATTAGTCCTTTACCCCACCTTGTAAATTTTGTGTTAATGATAATAATTAAATAAAAAGCAGGTAGATAAATATTAGGTCTATGGTAAGAGTTGCCTTGATGGCGGCCATGTTCAAATCCGCCATTTTGAATCAGTCAGGTGTGCTCACTGTGAGCAGAGCATTTGTGCAAGTCATGCACTCTTTTCTGAACTACATATTGATTGTACTAATTGAAGACTTTTCTGGAAGAAAGACCCAAGTTCAATTATGACTCAATTTCACTTTGGTCATTTTCCATAAATTAGCAACTTGTTTATGCGATAACAAATTCTGGTTACTGATAAAGCAAAAATGGTTATACCGTTAGATTTATGGTAAAATTTGCTATTAATACGGGTCACTGTTATGCGTTTTGTTTAAAACTTTTGTCTGATTCAAAATTGCGGATTTGAACATGGTCGCCATCAAGGCAACTCTTACCATAGACCTAATATTTATCTACCTGCTTTTTATTTAATTATTATCATTAACACAAAATTTACAAGGTGGGGTAAAGGACTAATACATATGCTGCAACAATATTTAATTTCCCTGTAACTTTTTATCAATTGCGCGTAAATCGAAATTAACGTCACCATTGTTCTTCTGATTAAATTTCCACCTTAAATCATGTATCACATGACCCTATTCCTATTTTAAAAACTTAACCTTAATTCAAAATGGCGGATTTCAAGATGGCCGCCGTCAGGTATACCCTTACTATATGACTTTCCCCTAGTCCTAATATGTACCCATATATTTATTATTCACCTTTTGTGGTTAAAAGAAGTCTTACAGAGTTTTTACCTCCAACTGTATGAAGACTATTCTGTACTTCCATGTGATGTTCTGGTAGCTGTATCTCCTAAACCCCTGGAGCTTCGCACCTACAACTTCACTGAAATACTGACCACATTTAGTACTGCTTTCTCATATGTGTCTCAGTCAGCAACTCGATTCACCCAAACGTAAGGTTTACTTGTCAGTATTAGACGATATTCGGAATGTAATTCGAAAGGTATATTTTTATTTCTAGTTTACATAATGACTGAATGAAAGGCCCCGCTCAAAGGACCGCAAACAAGGTCATTTCAAGGTAATTGCATGGTGAATTCAATGTGGGAATTAAAAAAAGAAACGTCGGAAAAATTTGAAAGTCTGAATCTAAAAGTTATTTAATGATGGTGGATAAGACTGCACAAATGGCACACCAAAGTCGAGATCGTATTTATGCTGTTAATGTCATGCAGGTTGGAGTAAAAGCAGAGAATTTTGTGAAGCAAAATGCAATTCCCTCAATTTGATTTTACGTTTTTTTTAATTACGTTGGGATTTATCAGACTGAACTAGCACCTTCGTGTGTACAAGATTATTGATAATATGGAGGTACTCACAGTTTTCAATTCGATAGAAATAGTTTTGATCCACGATTGTTAAGTTTCAGAATCTTTTGAAGATTTATAAACGCAACTCGATATCAGCTTTGGATAGACTTTGTTGTGAATAGTGACGAATTGTCGTAAATATTTATTTCATTTGTAAGTTCTGTGCTAGGACATTAGATGTTGTGCATATATAGTGAGTGAACAATGAGCTCCACATCAACAACCAATCAAACACTCTAGTTGAGCTCTACTTGATTCAAGTTTTGCAAAGTTCCTTCTCGCTTTTAAGCATCAAATGACCTTGGGGAAGTGGCACGATGGACGTTAAATGAGTTTGGATTTAGAATCAGCGACCTAGAAAACTCTAGTAACCCTAGTTAGACTCATTCATACATCATAGATAAAATGTCGTCGTAATTATTATTTTCAGTTTACAAGGGAGCGTGTGCCTTAGAATGACGATAATAATCAGCTGATATTTCAAAAACTCGAGGTTTTAGGGCTTCGTGCCCATTGAGACTATTCATCAGGGGAGCACAATATACAACATAATGCAATACCAGCGAATGTAACGAAATCCGGATTTCCATAAGCTCTAAGCGGGGTCCTTTCTATTTGGCGCTCATACTTATCGTTGCTAACTGTTCCCTACAGAAACACCCCCAAGAAAGTCCACTAGTTCATCCTATTCTGAATGTAGATGTGTCTACGAGACCAGAAATTTCTTATTTGCTCTTGATTATCATCTCGAAATCGATACAACAAGCACCTTTTTTAAAATTGAGGAAAGACAAAAAATACAACAAGAAAAGTCTCTGTTTTCTAAACTAGAAATTTCTCGAGTCCCATGAGCATCACTAATTCACCCAAGTCTTTAATCTGAAGCACTGTTATAATGTTATATGATTCGTTTGTAAATACTTCAAATGATCGTATTAATGCAATGAAGAGCATTTGTCTACATTTAAAATATGCAAGTCATTACACAATATACTCCAATAATAACTATAGTTAAATTGCTATTATATCTTACTATTCTTGTTACGTAACGCAGAAGGGTTGCGATGACTTCCAAATGAAACTAAGAAACAAATTATATATATTAGTGTGTCGCAAAAGTATTGCTAAAAAAGTGACATCAAAACAAGAAAAAATGACTTATAGTCCGGAAGTGAACAGGGGTGGAAAATAGGAAAAGAACTTCACACTTAAGGGATCGATCTTGATTTACAAAACCATATTGAAGTTACATGTGAACAGTTACGTAACACGCCGGGAATGATGGTGCATTCCAAACTCGAGCACGTTTGCATAGATATGGGAGGAAAGTACTTTGATAATATCTTGTCTACGTACGTTTGTTGTTTGCACGTATTACCTAGTGGCTCGTAATACTATTCTTCGTAAGATACTAAGTTACAAATACGGTTCTTCGTTGTAAATTCTGCCGATTACATCATTAGGGAATGAATGACAAAAAATTAAACTTCTTCTTATTTCTACCATCTCTATGCAAGTTTCTATCTGGTATAATACGTTCCATTTCCCCTGGGATTGTGCACTGATAGCAAGTGATTTTAGGTTAGGCTCGAATAGTAGAATTGCGTGTAATAGTGTCACAGATAACTTCCTTCAGTATGGTTTCTAGCTTTACTGGACCATTTCATTACCCTAGCCGTACAGGCATTCGGAGAATCCCTAAATGGTGTTCTAGCTCTTTTATGTAACATGCGTTTAATATGTCAAGCCAATATGATATTTATGTCTTTCTGAACCCCCTTCCTAGTTCCCATCATTATTCCACTGACAGGTGTAAAGTTCCTTTTACCTAACATTCGAAGATGTCTTGTTCCGCCCCTATCCATATCTGGACTATCTGTCATTAATCATGTTTCTTTTCCTAGTATTTGAAATCTATAGTTTCATTTTTCACCACTTCTTCTGTGACAACCTATATATGTAGTATAATCTGAAAACGGAACAATAGGATTTCGATAAACAGCGAAATAATATCGCGATTTCGATGGAAAAGAGACGAGGCATAAAATTTAGGAGTTGAGAAGACAAGACCTTACGTTTTGTCTCGTCTCGTCTCGTGGGAAACACTATCTGAACGAAATAGATATTATTCTTGCTTGAAATGAGTACCTAGCATATGGTGTATTTTTTGCATGAAGAATCGATTTTATGGTATGTCAGTCTCCAAGTTTATAATCAAACTGTAAGCTATTATTGGGTCATTAGTCCAGAATAGAACACAGTAGAATGTTTTATATTGTTATTTAGAAATGAAATAAAACCTTTGAGTTTTACGTCGCACACTTATGTCCACTAGGTTAAATTTAATGTTGTGGATGTTAAGGAATAAAATAGTGGAATAAAGAAAGTTGGAGAAAAGAGAAGAATCACGAAAAAAAAACACACACATGATGTTTCTGCCACAGAGCCCACATGGTGCGAGCTGGAATTTAACCGGGAACCACATACACCAGAGATGAACGTTGTGCCACTGACCCATCTCTGTCCCCGTTATTCTTTAGGGCATAACAACTGATGTAAAAGAGTTCTTGAAATTAGAATATTCCTAATCTACACGAAAATAGATTTGATGAATAACATTTCTTTTATCTTAGATTATTAGATTTCCAAACTATACTATGCATAAGTATCGGAAGTTTAATATCACGGCTATGTCTGTATGTCTGTTAACAACATCCGACCAAAAGTGATTTCAAGAGGGGGCTTTCCGGAATCGGTTTATCGTCCTAACAATACGTTCTATTTGCTCCGTCAATCTTCTATATAAGTGAAAGAGTTCATCAATGTAAGGCCATAAATCAAATATTGTAAAAAGTAGGGACAAGCAAGTTTAGGGAATTGGTTCAACGTCTCTAAAAACTATACCATCTCGACCCCTATGTCTCTTTTAAAACCGTAGGGAGACCCGGGTGCTCAGCTTGTTCGTATTCTACCTTAATCTTGAGTTTCTCGTCTCATGCAACCTCGTAGCTCAACAGGAAACTAAACTGAAATCAAACCAAAACCAAATCCATAGCTCCATATAGCAAAATCGATAAGTGATTTCAAGATTAAAAAACAATAATAATGTTCTCCCACGATTTTCTTCTGTCCCACCAGGCGAGTATCACCAAGATGCCGTACTCCCTCATATCCTTGCCAAATTCTACATTTCCTTCCCTTTATTATTAATTTTTCAGTATAAAATGGCCTTTTGGCTCCGTCTGACATTACGTTTTCTCATATGAATATTAATTAATACATTTAAATTGACTCTTCAGATAATCTGTTCGTGTCTAACACAGCAGCGGTGTATTTCTCTAAACCACTAGTCTCGTAATGTTGTTTTGACAATCCATCACATAAAATGAAGTAGGAATACTTGGGGAATAAAAAGAAACATTTCTAAACACTATAGCTGACACCATGTGCCGTGGCAAAACTACCTTTATTAGATGAACACTTCCCTCGCTTGAAAGCAACCTAGATTTGATTAAAGTTTCGTACGTCGTTTCCTCCAATATTTCTGTTCTTCGAGATGTTTTAGTGGATTCCATGAAATATTTACGATGTTTAAGAAGACAGAAAGCAGACTTTGCTTTTATTTTCTGTACATTTGCATTCCATCTGTTTCTTTATCTCCGGGGAAAACCCGAAGTTCATGCACGTGACCTACCAAAGGGCAGAGAAATTAATAAACCTTCTGATTGGCTTACTCTTCTGTTCTGCGCTGTTGCAAACTGCAAGCGATATCTTAAATAGCATATAAATGGAATAAAATTAATTCTTAGTAGGCGCGCTCTAATGTTACCCTAGAAAGAAAAGTTAAAACTATACACGCAATATTAATACTAACAAAGATTTGGACGAATTTCGAAACATATAAAAGAAATACTTCACATGGTATTTAAAAAAAAAGTGTGCTATGTTATTATATGTGGAAATCCCGTGACATAACAAGAGTTTGACACAACCATAATATAGATATATCAGTAACACAATAAATACGTGTTACAATAATTTTTCAATAGCATAGTCGTTGTATACACAATAATAATAATAATAATAATAATAATAATAATAATAATAATAATAATAATAATAATAATAATAATAATAATAATAATAATAATTTACTTTAGATTTGAATAATCTTCAAATCTGGTTTGGTTATTGAATAATTTATTACTTTTTCATTTATAATCAGTATCAATCTCACAATTCTTTGCTATTCGTATTAATTTGAGCAATCTATTTTAATTTCGCCCCGATTCTGACGGACAATATAATTCCTTTTCCTTGACTCATAAGATGAGACATTACATTATTTTGCTTTAATTTATGGTATAATGAAATAATTTGAAACCCTTTCATTGATTGTTGTACTTGGGATTCTAAATATCACTAGCTAATACAGTTTCAGAAAATCAGCACATAGCAATAACAATTTTTGCTCCGATGAAAATTAACAACATTCATAAATTATGAAGGTGGATAGAAGTACTAAAGGGATAGAAGTACTTAACACGTTCTAATATTGACCTTGCCAGAGTAATTTCCAGTGTATTATTTGGATTTGGATTTTAAAATGATAATATTGTATTCGTGATTTGCTTTCATAATTTTTACCTTCCTGATTTGTTATTTTTTTTGACATAAGCCGAGAGAAAACTCCTTTGTCATACTTGAGCGGTTTGATCTAATGAATACTATTTTATTTTTCGCCTCTTCCTTGCTTTTAAATATATATCGTACGTTATAGTAAAATTTATTTTTATATAATGTTTATATATGTCTTTTCCTTAGCAGTAGAACATTTATTTCTGGTTAGCGGGGTACCTGGTTCGATTCTCTGCCAAGCAAGTTTGTGGTAGACAACTTTATGTCCGTGGGATTTCTCAGGATATGTCCGTATATTTCTCAATCTGTCGATTCTTCCATCATAATTAACTTGTCTTAAACATCCGTCTCTCTTAATCTAACAGACATAATCCTAGAACTGTGAGCTTTATATTATGTAATTTTCGTACAAGTACTATTACATACTTGTTACATTTATTACATTCCGACCTTTAAATCGTCTCGATTCGACAAAATATAAATAACTAAATGATCCATAAAAATCATTTCTGTCATCTTCTTGGAAGAATCTCTAAAAATCTTTTTTTGCTAGTAATGTTTTTAAATTGTGTTCCAATTCGTGTTATGCATTATTTTAATTCTGTTGGCAAGGGTACCCACCAAAGCTCAAGAGGGTCCCCGCGTTGTTGAGTAATTCGGGGGGGCGTGACCATACGAGTGAAGCAAATAGAGTTAAGGTTAATTATATTTGACAGCAAAGCATAATCAGCGATGACCTTGCAGAAACTCTGTGTGTGAAAATTTGAGTATGGGGCTGGCGAAGAAGGCAGTCTACACAGGAAGAAAGCAAACTATTAAATGCACCAGGAACGGCCAGCAGGGAAGGTGAGTAAGGCTGCAGCCCTTTTGTTGATATTGTAATATAGCGCAGTAAGAAACTAGGACAATTCTTTCCTGAAGTAATCGTGTTTTACCCAACACTTGCACAGGAGCATGAGGCGATTATTATTTACTCATGTATATAGATAATCCTGAAAATATTACGAACACAAAGATACAAAACATATCTGAAAAACACGGGAAGTGGGTGAAGTGACTAACATATTATGAGATGATGTAAATATTCCTGTTAATCATCCCATATATCAATAATCATTAATCATTCCATGTCCACAATATGAACCAAAAAACATATTTACATCTATCTCTTGTCTATTTTCAAAACCATGGTTTCGTATATGTGAAGCATCTTTTCCAGAACTATTGGGGACTCAAATATGGTGCTCGATCTTGTAAGGTCAGAAACCTCATTGGCCCCGAGAGGTACTTTGGACACGATCTCAGGTTGATATGTCTATTTGCTTCTTAAGCATTTCTACAACTTTGGCTTATTACACCTTTACATCATGAAGGTATTCTTCCTTACCTGTATACCCCTTTCGGGATCAAGGGGGTTTTAGGGTATTTTTTAGACTTTCAGTCAAGCAGCTACTGCATCGTCACTATTTATCCTATTACCATGGTTCATACCTCATTCTTTTCAGAATGGAGCCGGTGTTCACGTGGTATTACTTGCATGCTCATACCATATACAAGGAGAGGGAAAAATGATGTCAAATGGAAAATTTCGGAGGGATTCTTGTTCACACAATGGGCTCCCCTGGAACGGCCCTGCGTGAATGTAGACATCTAAAAACGTAGAACGTAGACTTTGTATACTGAATGTGTGTGCCGAATTTTAAGTTTCATTCTTGAATAATAAGGGTGGGAGAAATTTTATCAAGAATTCCCACAATGCCCCAAATTACCGCAAAACACTATGATCTCAGGTAAAAAAATTCCTGAGACATCCCTAATTACCCTAGGGTTATGTCTCGCCCATCATTCTCTTCACAATAGAACGGCCTTTCAGGCGGTATCATTCTCATGTATCTAGCATGTATCTAAGACGGGAAATTCCAGAGAAAAGGGATTTTTTGGTCGAAACATCCCTTTTTTACAACTTAAGCCCCTCTGGACCCCCCTGTTTTAACGCATAAATCTGAAAAAATCTGTTAAATAGTACTCGGTAGACTGAATGTTTGTGCACAATTTCAATCTTCTAGGTGCAACAATAAGCACGCCAAAAAATATATATACCGACAATGTACCATATTCCCGTATACAGAAGGATATTTTGTAAAAATTCAATGAGACATCCCTAATTACCCTAGGGTCATGTTTTGCCCATCATTCTCTTGAGAATAAAACTGCCTTTCAGAGGGTATGACACGCGTCTCCATCATGCATCTAAGGCGGGAAAATCCCGAAGAAAGGATTTTTTGGGGAAATATCCCTTTTTTCAACCTTTTGCCCCCTCTGCATCCCCCCTGTTTTAACTCAGAAATCAGAAAAAAATGTTGTAAATACTACTCGGTGGACTGAATGTTTGTGCAAAACTTCAACCTTCCACGTGCAGATATAAAACCGCCAAAAAATAATGAACTTAGGCTTAATAAATGAAAATGTATATTTTAAAATTATGACGTCATCACCTCCTATGTATGGACGCAGGAAGGTGTCACACCATACGTAAGGTATTCTACCATGCCTCTGGACTTGAAAAACAAACAAAGAAAAAAAACCGGGCGAAAAAGCTCAAATAGGAGAGTTATAACGCAATGTACCATGAAACACCCCTATGGTAAAAATTGTACCATATGATCCCCGAAGGGATACTCATTATTCTTCGGTGTATATCTTGTTATTTATCTTACGTCAAGGACACGTCTTCTCACCACTTCACCTCATATGTGTATTCACGTCACCCCCACGTGTGGGGTGAAGTGAATAATTTAACTTGTGTGATTCATTTGTTTCTCAGTGTGCGTGGGTTTTTTCGGGGTTCTCCCGTTTCCTCCCACTTTCTTCATTCCACCATTTCATTCATTTCTCATTATCACCGTCTCCTTTAGCCTACCAGGCATAACCGTTGGACGTAAAACTCAAAGATTTCATTTTTTTTCATTTGTTTCTCTACGCGTTACTTGAGACACGATATGAATCATACTTATATTTTCAGAAAACAGGAGGTCAAACCTATTCATATATTTTTGTTAATCTGCCATTTGTGTGTGAGATAATTTTACTTTTATGCTGTGCTAACTTCCCCCCGAATTACTATGTTTATGAATATATAATATTTGGCATAATTTGGATGCAATTTGTCTTAAAATCATCATATACGCCCTGTTCGCCTGAATGGCTCCCCCCCCCATTTACAGAAAAATTGGCGCCCATGTCTATTCTGCTATTATCATTTCAATTTATTTTTTACATACACTTTATCTTACTCTGTTCATTAAGTTTTATTTCAACCATTTTCGTGAATTACACATCTCTTTAATTTTAATCTCATTCTAATCAATCATATTTCTACTTTCCCAATCTACTAAAACAATCATTTTGTATTAATTCTAACTGTGATTTACATGCGTTTAACTGGATTTGCTTTCGTAATTTTTATTAAATGAATTGTTGAATTTCTTCACAAAGTTATACAGAACTAAGAGGATTGCTTTTCACAATTGAAAATTGCAATCAATATATAGTGTGATCAGTTTAAAGGAAACAATGTTAGACGAAATACTGTTACTGTTGACTTAAGTCTGGAAGTTAATTAATGGCAGTAAAGTTGACTATGTGGACTAAATGCCTTGGTCTCTATCAAATAATTGGGAACAGGCTGGAATCCATTACCCCTGCAAAATTTTATCATTTCATAGTCACCTATAAATTATTTGTTTTGAGAGCACGGTGGCTCAGTGCTCGATTACTCACATCTGGTGCGTGGAGTCCCTGTTCGATCCCCAAATGAGTAAGCTTTCGTGCACAACATTTTATTTGTGGGTTTTCTTGAAGTACTCCAGTATACACTCACATTCTCAACCCACTGATTCTTCCAGCATCATTCACTTTCCATCTCTCTTGCTCTAAGAGACGTAAGACTGGAACGTTAAACTGCACGGTTTCGTTTCATTTTGTCTTTTTTACCTTTTTTAAATATATGCTGGCTAATATGTTCTTTTAGTACTTGTGCTAATCATATTTGTAACACTTTTTCATTTCGCCTTGAAAACCATCCAAATTTGACACAGTATCGACAACTGAGTGGTCTATGAAAATCATTTCTATTAAATTCTTGGTTGAACTTCTGCTAAATCATTTTCTGAAAGTAATTTTTTTTTATATTACTTGATGTTTGTGAGCCAATTCTTGCTCATTTATTAAATGTTTCTATTTGCGACAAAATTTTGTTAAATTATTAGGTTCAAAGTGATTCCTTGTATTGCTTCCGATGGAGGCAGAAATTTATTATTTAAAAGAAAATATTTTTTAGTTTGATAGTCAATACCTTACTCGAAAGCAAAATTTCTTTATTCAGTAAAGGAATTCAGTAGGTCCTTCCTACTATTTTTCTTTTACCTTTCAATTTCTATTCTATGCAAGTTTCCGATGATTTGTTAATTCTCCAGACAATCATCTATGTATTCACTTGTTACAGTTGTGTACATTTTTTGTAGTTCATTTTCACTTACGAAAGCTATTACAATCGTGTTATCCTGTCCTGACAATTCATTTAAATATTTTTTTCTAATGTACAACGGATCGTATTTTGTAATAATACCATTTATTTACTAAGGGACTAGGAATATAACGCAAGATCAAGTTTGTATCTCCTCAAGCATTATCTCGGCTTCACTTTAATCAGTATTCTGGCTTCTACATAATTGTTATATTGTTTTAGACTAAGTGGCAAATAAAAGAAAGATGTTTAAATTGTTACTATATTGTGTTTAGTCACGGAAAACACTTGGCTGTTCTCAGCTTGTACATAGATTTTTCGGATGCAGCAAAGGTATAACATTTTCTTAAATTAAAAAAGAAAGGTTATTTTAAAGTAAAGAATAACATGAAAAAAGAAAAAAAATTATACATAAAACGGGTTTTATTGATGTTCAGCTACGACCTTCAATTATAGATTTCTGTTTTCCAATTCCAAGAAGATAATACTCAGTTTCGGCAGTGATTGAGGTGACTGTCAAGGTAAACAGAATATTTTAGTACTATCCAATACAAAGTCGATAGTTTTCTTAAGATGGCTTGGATATTTGCAAGTCTGGTTGTTCTTGGTATTATTACTCAGTCACCACCAGCAGTTTCTCTTCGTAAGTATTCATTATTATTTTGGAATCAAAATACAGTAAATGAACCTTTACAGTAAAAGTCGCAAACGTATTATCAAATAAGTAATATATGAGACGGCAATATTTGTGTAAAAAGTTATTCATTTGATTTTAATATTATTAATATTAATAAAGTTGAACCCTCTTCAGGAAAAAGGTTTACAAAAGGCATTGTAATATTGTAGATAGTATTTGATATGAATTAAATGCAGACATTTTGTTAGTATTCAACTTTATGAAATCTGTGAGTTTTACGTCCCACGGTTATGGCGGTTAGGCTAAAGGAGACGGTGATGATGAATAATAAATGAAACGGTAGAATGAAGAAACTGGGAGGAAACGGGAGAGCCCCGAGAAAACCCACGCACACGGTGTTAGTATTCAACTTTAGTATACCCTGTGTATACAAAAGTGTGTGTGTGTGTCTAGGGAATGTATGTATGCATTATGGATGTTCTAACATAGTTCAGGAGGAACTTTAACAAAATTTGATACACATATTATCTTCAGTATAATAACAGTACTGTGCTACTAAGACCCTAGCAAACTTAGTGGTTTGTGGGAGAAGGGAGGAATGAAGAAGTGATGGAAAATGACCTATATTGGATTTGAATCTGGAGTTTTCGAGTCTCAGGGATGGACAATCATACTACTGAACCCGTTAAAGACAAATTAACCCCTTAATCATACTCCTGAACTATGTTAGGGGGACCGATATCAGTGTCGAAAACAATGAAATGAAGTCTTTCAGTATATACGTCCTACGCTTATGCTGTTTAGGATAAAGGAGACGGTGATGATGAGAAATGAAAGAAATGGTGGAATGAAGAAAGTGGGAGGAAACGGGAGAACCCCGAGAAAACACAAAATCCACACGTCGCGAACAAGGATCGAACAAAATCAGTGTCGAGTCTATAGTTTTCGGGATTCCTAGCGTGCGGAAACATAAGTTCTAAAAATCACTATATGAGAGTCATATTGTCAAAATCTTCATGTAGAATGTGTGAATATTTTCAATTTCTGCATCCATTTTAGTTCACATTTTTACATTCAAAACACAAGGGACTCACATTGATGGAAACATTAATAACATTTATTATAGTTTATAAAACACCCTATCTCACAAGACCAAATAGGTTATTGTGACTTTATTGCATCCTGATATATTCAATTTTGGAACATATTTGACGTAAAAATAACGTAAAAGCCCTGAATGTGCACAAATTTCAAATATTCCAAATGTGAATAATGCAGACAATATTATGCACGCTTCGTCTTTTAATTCTATGAGTGATGGCATGTGTTAGGCTCCAGCTGCAAATATCTTTCGTGGTCATATGTTTTACAACTTATCCAAATTTGACGGTACTTTTGTCAACCACTTTATTCCTGCCACATCAGTGCCAACCATAGTACTGTCTTCTAGCCCTGTTAATTCAGGGATCTTACTTTGGTTGTAAAGACCAATAGTCCAGTGAAATTATCGTCTGAGATAGACATTTAAAATGAAAAGACAACACCTGTTGAAATTATTCTACGCAGGCTTTATGGTCCTGCAAAAAATCCCAAAAATATCCATTTGCTTGTCTTTCGCAATTTTGAATAAATAGTCACAATCTGGGATTTCTCACATGCACATAGTTTATGCATCATTGCTTCAAAACTAATTAATAATAGAAGGATCATTCTTTCCTAATTATACCTCAAATATTATAGGGAATATAACATGGTATTACCACCTTTCTCAGAGTAAATGTTTGCAAAACTTCAGGATACATTGCAAAATTGTTATCTGTAATAGGGGACAAATTTATTCATTCTATTTTCTACAACTTAACAGAGAAGAAATATGAAAAGAGTGCCAGAATATTTTTTTCAAATTTCATAAGCTTTAAAACGAAGCATATATCGTCAATATATACAATGGAAGAGATGTGCAATGAAGCTTCAAACATCAACAGATGCGCAATTTCTGTAGAAACATATGACGGAATCATTTAAGATGCACAAGAGGATATTTAATGATTTGAGATTGCTTTTGATGGCCATTTTCCGTAAGTACCAACAAGTTTGAAAATCCAACTATTTTAATGAATAGTTCGTATACAGTGGTGTCGCCAGCGCGTATGCAAGGACCCTGAAAGTAGATTTCCATACTATGTTTTTGTATGTATTACTATGTGTCCATTGAAATTAGTTTTTGAGATAAAAATTTTAAAAAGTAGATTAAATCAATTGAAATATTTCTTAGTGATCTTGTTAATCGGAAATATATCCAGTTCAGTATTTTCCAAAATAGCAATAGTCCAGTGCGATTACGATAAAAATCCATCAAATTTAAAGATTAAAAAATGATTCAACTTATTGAAATATGTTCTATGTATTGATATTATACAGTGCGTCCCACTAGCTTTCGAACCCGAAAACAACGTTATAATTTCCTAACAAATGTACATAAGAAAATGGAATTCACAATACACGTACCTTGTTTCATGCTAAACACGAGAAAGGGTTGAACAGAAGCGCACACGGCAAAACAAAGACGATAGGTGGCGGCAGGGGAAGTGCTGTTTGCCATGGTGCGCGTGTGTTAGTGTGACTTGAGTCGCTGCATCGCGAGGATGGTTCGGTACACCGTACAGGAACGCTTGTTCATTGTTAAAAAATATTGGATATCGGGATCGTATCAGACCGTTCAACGTGAATTTTGCCGTGAAATTGAATGCCGTAAAGGACCATCGAAATCATCAATACATCATTTGGTGAACAAGTACGAAACAACAGGAACGTTGCTTACGGGACATGGAGTCGCGCGTCCACGGAAGTCCGAGGAGACAGTACAGAATGTGCGGCAACGTCTTTTGCAGTCCCCTAAGAAGAGCCTGCGTCGATTATCACAAGAGGTAGGGATATCAAAGTAAACTGTGCAAAAAGCCGCTAAAAGAACCAAGCTGTTTCTATATTGCGTGACAGGCGTCCAGGAGTTGAAGACTACAGATTGGAAAAAGCGCGTGATGTATTGTCGTTGGTTGCAAGCTTTGTTGCATGACAATCCAGGAACCCTAGACTATACTTGGTACACAGATGAAGCTTGGTTCCATCTCTCCGGTTATGTGAACCCGCAGAACACTCGGGTGTGGGGCGCCGAAAATCCGCATGTGTACCATGAGATTGCACTCCATCCCTTGATGGTGGGAGTTTGGTGTGCAATATCCGGACAGCTTATCATTGGACCCATCTTCTTTGAAGATACAGAAAACACACAAGTTTACTTACACATCTTCAGTGAATTTGTGAATCAGCTGGACGATCAAGAACTGCGTCGCGGTTATTTCCAACAAGACTTCGAACATGGACTTCGAAGTATGACATGGACTTCGAACGTGCCATACTTCCAACGTGGCCATGGCAGAAAGTGAGTCCTTTTTGGTGACAGGATAATCTCCAAAGGATAGTGGCCTCCAAGAACCCCTGATTTGTCACCACCTAATTTCTTCTTATTGGGTTTTCTTAAAGGTTGTGTCTACAGAAACAACCCAGGATCACTGCAAGAGTTGCGAAACAACATTGAGACAGTGATGTGCCGTAAACTATAATTTTACGTCTACGCGATTGTCTACTGTAATCTATACGTAATCTACATTGCAACTTTTCTCGTGTAGACTATGTAAACAACCACGATCAAATGCAAGGAAGAATTTCGTTGCTCGTTTGCTCATATTTCCTCATTCAGTTGTTTTGTTTTGGTGCAGCGAAGGATTAGGGAAACGACTAACAAATAAAAAGTAGAGGGAATTATCTAATATGAAAGTGATACGGATGACAACGCTGAAGTTGCGCTATCGATGCTGCTGTAGTGTTTAAGAAAGGTAGAAGAATTAATCCTATATCCTTTGTCTGTGCATACCACTTCCTTAGATTTTCTACTTCGAGCACTGCTTTTATAACGAAACGTACAAAACTAATTCTCACCTTTCAGTCTTGAAGCTGCTGTATTTGCCAATTTTTTCTTGCATGTTTTACGAAATGCATAATATTTGTTATTTTCCTTCATCAAGACGAAACTAAGTATTTGAAAGTTACTATTCGCTGGTCTAGCTATTTTATTTTGTACGCAATTTCGTAAGGTAACGACAAAAGAAAGCTCCTTTATTGTCCACGACGCCATATTAAATTACGTGTTGTTGACATATTCTACGTAGTCTACGTTGTTTACATTGTCTACGCATTGTTGACACGTAAACGTAAACTATCGTTTTTTACGCGTAGACGCACATCTCTGCATTGAGAATGCGATTCATGAGATCACACCGGAGACTCTACATCGGACTTTTCACAATATGGAACACCGTGTAGAAACATGTCTTGAACTCCAGGGAGGACACTTTCAGCAGTTGCAGTGACCGTCATGTATTCAACATGAAACAAGGTATGTGTATTGTGAATTTCATTTTCCTATGTATATTTGTTCGGAAATTATAACTTTTATTCGGGTTCGAAAGCTAGTGGGACGCACTGTACTAAAACAGTTCCACAAAAATAGTTGCTGGTTTCCCGCCATTTTAATAAGCAGTACGCCACCTTGAAATTTTTCCAACACGTAGTTTTTGTCGTATTACTCCTACGCCAATAAACGTAAAAGTATGCTTATTTCTTTATTATAGTTCTAATGTTATAGGTTACATAATAAGTTATCACTTTTCTCGCGTTTCCGAAAGCTCAGTACACCTTAAATCCTTATCTATTAATGCTTGAAAATATAACTTCTGCCTTAAACGAGAGGTTAATTATTAGAAATTAAGGAAAATATACTTACCGAAATTTGACATGCATCTTGTATCCGATATAAAGCAAATGCCATCATATCCTGTTTCATGATTTCCGCTATATTACTAACAAGGGACCTGACCTAATTGTCCGGCTCCCATTTCAATGATTTTTTTTTTCTGATAGAGGACATGTATGTATTAATTGTGATGAAAGAAATTTTTGCCATGATGTATGTTTTTCCAATTTTCTATAACTATTAAGAGTCGTGATGTGGTTATTAGAGATTGCTGCAGAAGTCCCTTACTACCCTTTCTAAACGGAGCGTTAATGAAAAAAAACAACCATGTAGATACATATAAGTCCTAGGGGGAAGTAGTGTGGTAAGTATGGCCTTGACGGCAGCCATCTTGAAATTCGCCATTTTAAATTAAGGTCAAGTTTTTGAAATGGGAATAGGGTACTGCGCTACATAATTTCGGCTAGAATTTAACCAGAAGACATTGGTAAAGTTAGTTTTAAGATATGCTTATTTGAAGAAAAGTTACAGGCATATTAATTGTTTATTCTTATTATGTGCGTAAGTCCCTTACCTCCGCTTCTAACTCGGCGAAGAACGTGTCTTTCCAGTATCTACATTTTTGTCATATCCGAAGCTGGGAGGACGGCAGACAAAAATATAAGTACCGTGAAATGGAAATGACTGAACTAGTCACAAATGACGATAAATTAAAATTAACTTGAGGATCAAATCACAAAACCTAACTAAGTGTATAAAGAATACAATGGAACGTAGTATAATTTATACCACATTAAAAATAATATCAAACGATTACAAACAGACAAATAATAGTTTTCTTCATATATTTACGGTTGCTTGTATGCAACGAAGGTGGAAACGCGTTTAATAAAATTTCATTTACACACAATAATCTTCGACCGGTCAACTCCTTCATGAACGTCGTGGTTCTGGTGTGCAGTCCCAATTGAATGCAAAGGTCCACAATAGGCCTCAGGAATAGGAATTCCAACTCGTCCGTGTTAATACGCTCACAGCTGCACAATAATTATCCCAGAATTTCAGTCGTCAAGAGTCCAACTGAATCAAAGTTTCTTAACACGTGCGAGTGTAAGGTAGTATCCTGGTATACGAGAAATAGTATGCACAACACGACGTGTAATACTTCAGTGTAATACAACATTACCAACAAAAGAAAAGTTCATTCTCACGAACACTGAGTTCACATTTATACTTGGGACTTGATCACGCGACTTTTTTTTATCAATAGTCTAGTCTTTGTAACTCAATCGGTTCAGAGTAGCGCATATAAAGAAGCAGAGCGTATCAACTTAGAATGGCGAACCCGACTTGAATAAAAGAGCGTTCTACCGAGCGCTGATCAACGCGGATCATGACTCGTTACGAGTAGAAGAAGCACTGGAGATTGAAAAGGGAAAAAAGAGGAAAAAGAAAAAAGAAAGTAAGAAAACTCGTAACAAAAGAAGGGTGGGAAACCCTGTATTGTGCAAATGAGATGCATGAAGTAAGTCGTGAGTGGGAACCCTTCACCCCTGGTGGGGGAATATTCATGAAGCTATCAGTTTATGTCTAATTATATAGGAATATATAATCCATTTCTTACTTTCGAACGTACAAGGTTCAACCATAATGAAAAAAAACAACTTTTATATCGGACTTCCGAAGAAAAATACATGACCGTGTTTATTATAAATGGAATTCCCAGTCACGACCCCCTTTAAAGTTTTATTAAAAGTAGAAGTAAAGAAGAGGAGAGAAAGATGGAATAAAAAATAGATGAAAAGGTAAGTAAGGAGATGAGGAAAGAGGGAAACTGTTACTTCATATTTTTGAGAAATATGGTAAAGGAAAGTGAATAATTATCGAATTGGGATTATTTCCAATAGCTATTGCGTGAGTATTTGGTATTAAGGTGATCGAAGGTAGACACATGTTAACCCATGTCCCCCAGACCTAGATCCATTTAACCCCAACTACCGAATTATCCCAATCTAGCTCTGAGGTGGATGAGAAAGTTTAATTTAACAGTTTATTCATATATTTCCGAAAGTTCTTGACTAGTATCCGGTACTTGAAGCATAAACGATGAAGTTGACGGCATGTTATAACTGGCCGAAGCAAAAAAAATTGAAAGTAACCCGCATGTTTGTTGGAGATTTTGACTTTAAAAGTTCTCCTAGGATGATCGTTCATTCAGGCTATTTCTGTCCCTTTTTGCTTCCTTTATAGAGCCAACTTAAATTGAGTTAGTATTGACTTTTCAGCGACTTTAATTGTCAACTACCATTAATTACAGTAAGTCACACATATATGTCAAAAGAATTGGTGCACTTAATACTAAACCTACATTTCACTCACACTCACATTCATACAGTACAATGTGTATTTCAGGTTGCATTTAATTGAATTAAACTAACCTAACTACATTTCTATAGACATTTATTACATTCCAAGAAAACTTAGTTTGACATAACAGGAAAAATTTGATACATGAATTAAAAATAATAATATGTTTCATAGTCATGCACAGAAATCTTTTACTTTCAACAATATCGAATAACACATTTCTCTATGTAGATATATTAAAAGTTGGATTACTTTTAAAAAAATCAAAAAAGCGAAAGACGAACAGAGAAAAAAATCAAAGGTCAACATTGAACATATTTAAGATTGAATACAAAGAATAAATATCAATGTGAAAGAGGAAAGAAAAAAATATAATTGTTTAATAATTTTTTTAAAAAAGCACTTTGGTAGCATTTTTATTGAGTCTCTGTCCCAAGAGGAGAAATTTCGACAATTTTCTGAGTCCTTTTCTCACGTCGATAATAACTCCTTTATCAACTCTCTATATGTACTATGGTTGGTGTCCATGAGAGTAGTTAGTCGTTTTCCTTAACTACAGACAAAATAGTTGCTTCACATTATATATTATTTAGTCACTTGACGCACTTGGTATAAACATTCAAAATTTATTAAAATTTGAAAAGAATACCGAATCCAGTCCCAGACATTGGGAACATATTTCCATAATACTATACGATATCTCAATGGAGCTAGGTCTCTGGACCTATCTAGGTCCTGTATTCACATTACTAAATTATTAACCAAATTTAGTTCAAATTAAGCTCACTGAATTTTATTTCTAGTCTAGATCCTAGAGTCAAAATATTATAGTCACTGAACTGGCGAATGACAAATAGTTATGTTTTTGTTATAGTGGAAGGATTTGGGGCACACTCTTTTATGATTCACTGATTTCGTCATGGTTTCACAAAAAAAATTATATACGGATTAAGGTTATTTTTACGAACTTTTACTTGTTCTATTTACATGCGACATTTAATATAGTGTTAAAATTTAATAGTTACGAACATTAATAACAAATCCGTAAGGTGTTATTTATTTCAAATTACGCGGTAAGACTCTACAAACACAAATAGTTGGTCAATATCGGTTGTCAAAAATATATGGAAACCTAAAACAACCAGGGTAAATACCGAGCCTTTTACACACATATTCGCTTATATATATATATATATATATATATTACTCAATATAATAAATTTTATTCTATTATCAACCTTAGTATTTCGTCGATACTTAATTTTCTACATAACCTTTTCTTATTTAATAAGTATTCACACTTTCTTGGCTGAAAATAAAATACAAAATAAAAAAACTGACTAGCAAAAAATTATTTTCTTTTAGTAAGGTTGCAACATTGAAATGTACATATATACCCGATAATCAATAATAATTCAGTTTTACTAAGATCCGCGTGTAAAGAAATTGTTAATATTTGTTAAGTTGACACAAGAAGTGGAAATACAACAAATAGCACAGGCTCGTAACTTTTCAAACTATGTAAACATACATACATAAATGTATATTCAGAGAAAAAAATCAAGATTATTTGAAATTAGTGGGCCCAAACTACTAATACATACACACCATATAACCAATCAATAGAAAGAAACCAGAAGTCAGTAATCAATGGGTATAGTTTGTACGATCGATGAACAATAATCAAGTTTCTGGGAATCTGAAATCGTATTGTACCCGCTCGTCAGTCCCTCTCATGGTTTAGTATCGTGAAAATGGTCCTGAGTTGTGGTGAAATACCGGAAAATACCTCCACGAATTGTATCCCTCGATGTCTCAGTTAGTACATACGATCGAAATAAGTAATATGAACATTGTATGTTTTCATGAGTTTCAGAACAGGGGGGAAGGTTAAAAAAATCCTGAAGTAAGAAGGAAGAAAGAGACAAGATAGAGACAGCGGCACCAACGAAAGGAGAAAGATTAAGGTACTACTCACGACAAAGACGAGTGATGGAATTTAAGTATATAACGACTCACAGCCAAAAAAGTTCACATATGCCGAGAGAGGGTGGTTTACTTACATACATAAACTCAAAAGTTATCTCCAAAAACACAACGAGTCCGTGATCGCAAAGGAATTTTCAGAAAGGCGAAAGCCTTAAGGAAATTCCCCTCCTCGGTGTATCTGGTTGAGTCCTTGGAAGCCACGGCCATTTCGGAAGGATTGGTGCAGAATCTTAATTTGGAATTTCAAAAAAAAAAATCATCCGACATCTCAGAGACTAAGAAAGTCCAGAACACTAATGAAACTAGTGTAAATAATAGCTAAGATATCCCTAACGAGTAATTTGCCAACATAAAAAAAATAAATTAACTGAATTTTGGATCGGTGATTTCAATGACCAAACATCACCGATGGCTACCCTGCGCAGACATGCCAAAGTCAATAATCAAGTTTCCATCATCTAATAAAACTAAGAAAAGAAACGAAAATACTTAAGAGGACTAGGGGTCGACATCCGGGTACGCAATTGCCCTAGATATTAATTTAGTAGCGGTTGATTTAATTGGACAGTTCCATCCTATCCATCAGCTATATGAACACTGCACGGTAAATAATGCAAACAACGTAGGAAAAAATCTCGGAGAGTCAATGAATGTTAAAGGTACAAATGACCAAACCTGTACTTTCCGATGATTCCAGGATATAGCAGTTATTTTTCTTAATTATCATTTCCGTCAACCTTCAAAAGTAATTCCTACATGATGCTACCCTATCTGATGAAAGGCTTAAGATCCGGGGCTGTTAATATGAGGTACTTAAATGCGAAGTAACATACAATTCCCAACTACACATTACTATCCAATAGCAAACTCGGTTGGATGAATGCTTCGGTGTAGAAATCAAAACGCGAGAGATTTTCAGTAAAACATATTCATATTCTCAATATATAATATACACTAGGCCTATCCATTTTAAATATACGTGTCATATCATTTCATATTATAATCGTATTATTATTATATCATTATATTTATTTATTATTTACTCATTTCCACACGAAGTAATATTTTACAGACACCCTATTACATACATTTACACGCAAGCCATGCACATATGACATTATGCACTAATAAATCTATAATTATCACAATCCGTCACGCTTTAACTACTACACGATAACATTCATCGAAGCACAGACTCTTTGTTATGAAACACCAAATTATATTTACTTCGCAGTTAAAAAAGTCATATGTGCATTCGCTGAAAGTAAAATTGTCAACGATTATTTTATTTCTGATTTGCTGATAGAATTAAAGCAACAATGAAATCTTTCTACAGCAACGGGAAAAGATAATTTAATATTACATTTTGAAACAAACAGTAACATCATGTTGGCTTTACTTCTGTTAAGACAATATGCATTCTTGATTTCAGTGGATATTTCGGTTTCTAATTGACATAGCAAGCTGTAATTTTCAGAACAGTAAGATCTCATGCGATTCCATATGAATGTATACTCATATGAACCGCAAACCATGTCCATGGGATGTAATTTAAGAATAAGGGGCTAAAATCAATCAACCTAAATCACTAACTCATGTAATTACGTAATATCAACAAACAATTGATTAGCGAAAACGGACAGGATGGCGCTGTAGTAAGGAATAATCTACTGTGTACTAAAATACACCCTCACATTTATTAATCAGAACTATAATATTTACTCTGATTTGGTGTACTTCGAGTTAAACAAATGGTACTAAATTAACGCATGTTAACTACACTGTCCTCGCAGTAAAAATCACGCATTCACACTACTAACTACCTACACCACTATAAATACTACACATAACAATATATATACTAAACTACTAAACCAAACAAGCACCATTTAATTACATACATGTTGAAGAAAGTAACCTAATATATTAAATTTAAAACACACTACTCCCTTGCCGGTATATAAAATTGGCTGTATTGAAGTTTAGGGGGACAAAATGACAAGAGTAACCCTAGGTCCAATTGACCTGGAAAATTATTTAAAACATGTTTAATAGAGTTTGATGCCCTGGGGGCACTTTAATAAGGTTTATTGAGGGACCTTTCCCCTGAGAGGGGAAAAGGCCCTAAAACAAACAATAACTAATACATCCTTCGCTAGAAATGGTTCAATTCGGAAAATGAATAGGAGCGCTTTTAGTGAAATTAAGCTGCCATTCTGCTGATTAGTATTACAGCTATGAAACCTACGAAATACATGCAGTTACTGATTAATAAAAAAATCACATTTACTATACACACGAACGAAATGTACAAAACCAGGTCGTATTTTCCCCAATCTCTAACTGATTTTTACTGTTTGAAAGAAAAGGAAAGTAAGATCACACTTCTGTTCTATTTGTGCTAGCTTGGCAGCAACATGGCGTCCTGTCAACCGGAATCTGATATTTCATTAACTCATTACTTCTTTTTTTTAATAAAGAAAATGCATAATTTTTGGCTCCTGAGCAGCTTTCAGTTTTTAACTAGGAACCTAAACTAGATTTTACCTTAACGTAATTAAACTGTCAGTCCTTTCTGGCAGAAATTGAGAAGTTGATGTCACGAGTGGTGCTCCTTGTAGCGTCCACGATGATAATAATAACATTGCGCCGAAAACGAAAGAGATAGGAGGATTCCACCAATCAGGGCGAAATCTTTCAGCCGCGGAAATTACAAAGCAAATAGAAATTGGTGAAATACAGATATAACCGGATCTGAAAGTGACTATGGATTAGTGAGAGGGGGTGAGGGAAGATTTAGTTACCTGGTCAAATTCTACATTGGTCTGAAATTAAGAAAATTTATATCCAATGGCGGAACTATATTTCGGTATGACGTCAGAATGGTAAACCTTGTAACTATTCAACTTGTATATGCGAAAATGGAATTTACAATAAATCAAAATATAAATAAATATGTTATTCAGAGAAAATATGATTCCTAATGAGACCTTTCGATACATTACATTCATTTGAAGTAAAGAGAATAAATACATCGTGTAATTAAAAAAAATAATAGGTACAGGGTGAGTGAAAAAAGTGGCCATTACTCTCAACTGTAATGGTACATTACAAGATTCCTTTAGCTGACAATGGGTTTTTAGGTACAGTTTTGAGTGGGTGGATGGTAAGAGTCCCTAAAATCAGATATAGAGAGGATCATTGTCCAATCAACTCTCTCAACTACAACAGTACCTGGGTGACGGGTAAGAGTCCCGAAAATAAGCACAAAGAAACATTCATCAATCATGTTGCTATCACGTGATGAGGGTCCCTGTTTCTTGACCATATATGACCATAGAATTGAAGCTAGGCTTACTAACACAAATGCATAGCATACCAAACTGGTTAAAGAAGCTTCAAGATTGGTTCTTCATATACGAGACTGGGTTAATAAAGTTCAAATTAAAATGTATTTCCAATCTCTTAAAGATTTAATAAAATGTGCTTAAGGTCAGTGACATATATTTGTTTATTTTCTATGGGAATTTTTTTAGCTAGTCAGACAAAAAGTCTTTCGTTTTCTAGTGATTGTTATCGTTGGCTCATGTTTGTAAGATGTATAACACTGTTCGACAGTGAAAAATTTTCTTTCATAAAACAAGGTGTTCCTTAGAGTTTTTCGAGCTGCTGAAAACGAATCTCATCTTAATTTTAGCTCTGCACCTTCAGATTTTGAAATAATGTCAGTTATAGTAGATTTTGGTTAAAATTTTAAGGAAATCGCAAAAGGGCAGGTTTGAAACCTCTCTGCTCCTTTCCTAACTATCCCAGAACACAAATAATACTTCGTTTTAAAGGGCATGGAACACACATTCCAACGGTAAAGATTTATTACCCATCGCGCTCAATGTGTAGAAGAAGAAGAAGAAAAATATTGAAAAAACTGGGTAAAACGGGTTTTTTGAAGAAATTTAGAGAGGTTTGCAAGACTGACAGTCACGCATAGCAAACATAAACTCAGTAACCCATATCTCATACATTCAGGTGTGTTATATTAAAAACTAAAAGAGATATATTAAACACAAGGGGAGTAAAACAGTGCGAAAATAATTTTAAAATGAGGAAAAATTTAATATTTGGAGAAATTGAAGAAAGTTTGAAACACTTACACTGGTGATACTCACACATAAGCTCAGTAACGAACACCTAATACATTCAGGTAAAATACTGGCAGGTGTTACCTGAACAGAAGCTTAGAAAATTTTGCTAAATGAAGTTACCATATATGTAAGTTGTCAAAGATTGTTTTGAAAAATTTCAGCTTTTTTATGGCAAAAGGAAACATGGTCAGAATTTCTTGAATTACATCCAATATTCCAATTTGTGAGAATAATGTCCTATTGAAGCCTGGCAACATTGTATTTTTTCTCCTCCCAGTCATCACTCTACTGTTGCTCAGTTGTCTGAAGGTTTGAGCGTGGAGCAGGGAGTTTGTACACGTCTTCCTATCGTGTAAGTGTTTTTGTGACTGTCACAATGCCTCGAGATTGTATTACCAACTCGGATAATTTTTGTTATGCCTGTGGAGAGTACATAGTTAAGGCTAAGAGGGAAAAATTAATACTTTGGCGAAGAAGGCTTACGAACTATATACTTCGACAGCAAAATTGATGAAGATAGGCAGTGTGTACTTAGTACAATATGCAATATGTGTGTTTGGTATTTCCGGTCGTGGTTGAATATCAAACGTCAAGGTAAAATGTCATTTGGTGTTCCAAAGATATGGCGTGAGCCAGCTGACCACGTAAGTGACTGCTACTTCTGTGCTGTACACATTCAAGGCATGAAAGGGAAAGACAAAAAAAAATCCTGACAATATTTCGATTGCAATAAGACCTGTCAAATACGGTAATAATGTTCCAATTCCTGTACCTCCAGCAACATGGTCTCTGGAAGAGGAGAAAACAAACGTAGCTTCTTCAGAATCGGAGAGCTCAGAGTCAGAGTTTGAATTTGAAGAGAGAAACAACCCACATTTTGTAACACAAAGTGATTTAAATGATCTTGTTCGAGATTTGAAACTAACCTAGTAGCAGGCTGAAATTCTTGGATCCAGACTTAAACAATGGAATTTACTTGACGTATGTTCCACCGTTTCTTTATACAGGAAACGACAAGCACCATGCAGAATTTTTTTTCAACAGGAAGATCCACTTTGTTTTTCTTCTGATGTCAATGGTTTGTTTGCTGCACTTGATACGACACATGTGGCACGGTAGTGGAGACTTTTTATAGACTCCTCAAAGAGCAGTCTTAAGGCAGTTTTAATACATAATGACAATATCTCCCAACTGTACCAATTGCTTATGACACGCACAGGTGAAAGAAACGTATGACATAATGAAACTTATATTAGAAAAAGTTTACAGCAATGCTCTTAAGTGGCACATTGTTGCCGATTTCAGAGTTATAGCATACTTACAGGACTACAGAATGAATAAACAAACATTGCTGTTTCTTATGCGAATGGTACTCTCGAGCCCGAGATAGTCACTACCAGAGGAAAGAATGACCACGACGCAGTACAATGCAAGTAAGTGTTAAGAATGTTGCAACCCCTCTCTAGTTAAATCTGAAGACATATATCTCCCTCCACTCAATATAAAACTTGGCCTTATGAAATTTTTTGTGGTTGGAATGGACAAGAGTGGAGCTGGATTTTAGTATTTGACACTAAATTTCCGAATGTCAGCGCTAAAAGTGAAGGCTGGTGTGTTTGTCGACACACAGATAAGAGATCTAATGCGGGACCATAACTTCAATGTAGAGCTTAGCCCTCTTGAGTTGCAGTGTTGGGTATCATTGAAGAGTTTGTGTTCCGGTTTCTTAGACAAGACAAAGGATGAGAACTACAAAAACACTCGTGGACAACTTGTTGAATAATCACGGAAAGCATGCATCAAACATGTCACTGAAAATTAACTTTCTACACAGTCATCTAGACTTCTTTCCACCGAATCTCGGCGACGTAAGTGGTGAGCATGGCAAAAAGTTTCACCAAACAATAGCAGCAATGGAAAGACGTTAACGAAGTGGATGGAAACCGAATATTCTTGCGGACTATTGTTGGGGATTGGTTAGGGACATCAAAGACACCCACAGGAAGAAGATCAAACGCAAAACAATGAAGTGGGTGAATCATATGTAGTATTCTTTGGTCACATATATATCTGTATCACAATGTGAATATTCATATTGTACACATATTTCTTTGTTTACTCGAGTTAACCAATGTTTCTCTCGCCTAGTAAAGAGCAATCTCTATGACTGTTTTAATATAATAAATATATTGGATGTGTGTTACTGAGCTTATGTGGAAGTATCGCCAGTATAAGTGTTGCAATCTTTTTTTTTTTTCAATTTCTACAAATATTAAATTTTCCCTCCTTTTAAAATTATTTTACACTGTTTTACTCCCCTTATGTTTGATATATCTATTTGAGTTTTTAATATAACACACCTGAATGTATGGAATATGGGTTACTGAGCTTATGTTTGCGTAGCGTGACTGTCAGTGTTGCAAACCTCTCTAAATTTCTTCAAAAAACCCGTTTTACCCAGTTTTTTCAATATTTTTCTTCTTCTTCTTCTACACATTGAGCGCGATGGGTAATAAATCTTTACCGTTGGAATGTGGGTTTCATGCCCTTTCCAATGAGGTATCATTTGTTATTCGGGGATAGTTAGGGAAGGAGCAGAGAGGTTCCAAACCTGCCCTTTTGCGATTTCCTTAAACTTTAAACCAAAATCTACTATAACTGACATTATTTCAAAATCTGAGGGTGCAGGACCAAAATGAAGATGAGATTCGTTTTCAGCAGCTCGAAAACTGTAAAGAACACCTGTTTTCATGCAGAAAAAAATTTTGAAGTCGAATTTTGTCGAACAGTGTAATCAGTATTAATCGGGAACTCGATTCAAGTTGCACCTCTTTATAAACAAGTTATCTGTTTTCATGGTACAAACATTGTGTTGGGAAATGTCATATTATGCCTGTTTGATATTTTCTATCATTGTTGCTGTTCCTTTAAAGTTTTATTAAAAATATTTTATGGTTTGCGCAACCTCTATGCTATATTTCTTGATTATTATTTATTCGTATAACACCATTTTTTAAAATTTCCTTTGTGTTTAGTTACGTCACATAGGTCTATAGGTTCCTCATGAATTCTGGTTTAAAATAAATAATTACATTCAAAGTCTGCGAAGTTCTGAAAGATTGCTGGAAACTTATTCCAACACTATTCACGAACTGACAAATCACAACTCTTAAAAGGTGTGATAAATTTAGAAAAAACGAGCCATGGCAACAATTGCTAAGTTTCAGTGTAATCTCAAAACATTCGGTGATAATTAGAAGTATCGCCAATCTGAAAGATCGAATAATGGACCCTTCGTGCATATTAGAAGCAGTTCTACATTCATAATAGTTAACTATAGAACAAAAATAAGCATAATATGAATTTTTGGGAATATTTAGTATTAAAATGAGGTGCCTCATACTGTGGTTTTCATTATTCAAAACTTCAATTTAATTCAAAATGGCGGATTTGAAGATGGCTGACGTCAAAAATACTATTACCCTATCTCTTCCCTCTACGCATAATGTGTATTACCGAACGTTTTATCCACTTTTCATTAATACGCGGGTTAGAAGCGGAGGTAAGGGACTTACGCACATAATAAATTTAATACATTAATATGCTTGTCACTTTTCCTCAGATGAGCGTATCATACAACTAGCTTCACCATTGTCTTCCTGATTAAATTCTATCCTGAAATTATGTATCGTATTACCATATTCCGATTCAAACCGTCATACCTACGATGCCACCTTGAACAGTTACGTTTAAACATCCGAGTGCCGCAATCACTTTCGGAATCAAGCCATACAGTCATCTGGCATGGTCAAGTCAGGTCCATTCGTCTTGGCCATCACACACTGCACTGACAGGGATACCTAGAGACGAAGTACACGGCAGCAGTATCTCCTGATGCATTTCAATCACATGCACTAGTTGAGCATCTGCAGGGCGGTTTCTGTAACTGTTGTCCTGTCTCTAATTCAACTGCTGGTCAGTGTGTATGACACCGTAAACAGCATTGCGATGATAAATGTACTTAAACATAACTTCGAAATATACCAGTGTACTTTGAGACTTACTGGTTTTTAGATGGCGTTCTGCAGCTTGATGTCTACAGTTTTCGTTAACTTCCTTCTCAAAGAAGTTGGTTTTTTGACAGGGCCATCATCATTTGCTTCATCTGCATCATTAATTAAAGTAGTGCTGATACCACCTCCGTGTCCGCAACGCTGCCCACAAAATGATTTACAACCTAGCCCACTTCTTTTGCATCCAAAATGATTTCCGAACTTCGCTTGGCAGTTGCATGCTATAAATCCTAGAAGGGTCGCGCCGGGTCTCACAGACCCATCTACTTATATGTTAAATAATTTGCTCAACTTGAAATTAGCGGTTTCAATTGTAACTTCTTATACCTTCCTGAAACGCTTTATAAG